>NC_062214.1:119471292-119771292 GCF_902686445.1 Sciurus carolinensis | reverse complement strand
AAATAAACTATAAAAAGGCCTGGGTATGTGGTTCAGTGGTTAAGCTGCCCTGGGTTAAATCCCCAGTACCAAAAGGAAAAAAATAAGAGAGAAAGAAAGTTTGTTCATTGAGATTGGCAGGGTCAGATCTTGTCAGGCTCTGCAGATACTGGCTAGGCCAAGGGTGAAGCAGGGTCCAACCTCCAGGTCATGCTGGGGTCACCCTGCCCTGAGGCTTCAGCACTTTCCATGAGCTTCTCTTCTTCCAAGGCATACATTAGCTCAGAAGAGTAGCCCAGTGGTGTCAAGCACATCCCATAGCATCCACAAGTCCATAAGTCCCCTCTACTTACATTCTTTGAGTCTGCTGAGTTACCATACCACTTAATAATTTATAGTGACTTTTTGTTTCAGAGACCCATTGTTCATTCCTAAAATTGGGTTATTTAATTCTAACATTTTTTTACAGTTCCTGACACAAGAAGTAGAACATACAAATATTCAGTGTATTTCTGATCAATTAATACATATAATTCACATATGTATAAATCATGTGTGTGTGTGCATGTACGTGCCAGGGATTTAATCCAGGAGTGCTTTACTACTGAACCACATCCCCAGCCCTTTTTTTATGTTTTATTTTGAGACAGGGTCTCTCTAAGTCCTTAGGGCCCTGCTAAGTTGCTTAGTTTTATCTCAAACGTGGATCCTCCTGCCTCAGCTTCCTAAGCCACTGGGAATACAGGCATACGCACAATGCCCAATTCTGTTTATATAAGTTTTATAAATTAATCAGCTTGAAAACTTCTTTCAGCCTATTAAAATGTACCACAGAGGTTGGTGGTGATATACCCTGTAATCCCAGGGCTGGGGAGACTGAGTCAGAAAGATTTCAAATTCAAGGTCAGCCCCCACAACTTAGCAAGGTCCTAAGCAACTTAGTAAGACCCTGTCTCAAAATTTAAGAATAAAAGGACTGGGAATGTACCTCAGTGTAAAATGCCCCTGGAGTCAATCTCCAGTACAAAACAAAAATTTTTTTAAACCCACAGATAATCAAAACAAGATATTAGCATTCTAAAATAGTATAAAAGAGGGCAATTTGAAAATAAGAGAATGACTATTTTTAAAAAGTATAGAAACCAAATTGATTTGTGGCATATTGAAGTCTCTCTATTCAAGAAGTTTTATCACTTAAAATACTTGAAGAGTCTTCTCATTCTCAAGATAATCCACATTCTCCCCTGAGATGTATGTCTACCTTCCTAAATAAATCTCTGTCTATGCCTTTAAAAAAATAAAGAAATAAAATAGTTGAAGAATATTCTAGCTCTCTTAGGAAAGGAGCAAGTTCTATTTTTTTAAATATTTTTCATACATGTATGTAGGGTAATAACGTCCATCTCAATCCACTGCCCTTCCCTTCCCCACCTACCCGACCCCTTCCCTCATTCCTCTCTGTACAATCCAAAGTTCCTTCATTCTTCCCTAACCACCCCCAACTATGAATCAGCATCTGCTTATCAGAGAAAACGTTCAGTCTTTGGATTTTTGGGATTGGCTTATTTTACTTAGCATGATATTCTCCAACTCCATCCACTCAACTACAAATGCCATAATTTCATCCTCCTTTACAGCTGAGTAATATTCCATTGTGTATATGTATTACATTTTCTTTATCCATTCATCTGTTGAAGGGCATGTAGGTTGGTTCCATAGTTTTGTTATCATGAATTGAGTTGCTATAAACATTGATGTGGCTGCGTCACTGTAGTATGGTGACTTTAAGTTCTTTGGGTATAAACCGAGGAGTGGGATAGCTGGGTCAAATGGTTGTTCCATTCCAAGTTTTCTTAGGAATCTCCATACTGCTTACCAAAGTGATTGCACCAATCTGCACTCCCACCAAAAATATATGAGTGTACCTTTTTCCCCACATTCTCACCAACATTTATTATTGCTTGTATTCCTGATAATTGCCATTCTGACTAGAGTGAGATGAAATCTTACAGCAGTTTGATTTGCATTTCTCTAATTGCAAGAGATGATGAACATATTTTCATATGTTTGTTGATTGATTGTATTTCTTCTTCATCTGTTCAGTTCCTTAGCCCATTTATTGATTGGGTTATTTGTTTTTTCAGTGTTAAGTTTTTTGAGTTCTTTATATATCCTAGAGATTAATACATTATCTGAGGTGCGTGGGTAAGATTTTCTCCCTTCTGTAGGCTCTCTCTTCACATTATTGATTGTTTCTTTTGCTGAGAGGAAGTTTTTTAGTTTGAATTCATCCCATTTATTGATTCTTGATTTAACTTCTTGAGCCTTATGGGTCTTGTTAAGGAAGTCAGGTCCTAAGCCTACATGGTGAAGAATTGGGCCTGTTTTCTTCTATTAGGCGCAGGGTCTCTGTTTTAGTGCCTAAGTCTTTGATCCACTTTGAGTTGATTTTTGTGCAGAGTGAGAGAGAGGGGGTTAATTTCAATTTGTTACATATGGTTTTCCAGTTTTCCCAGCACCATTTGTTGAATAGGCTATCTTTTCTCCAATATATATTTTTGGCACCTTTATCTAGTATGAGATAAACTTATTTATGTGGGTTTGCCTCTGTGTCTTCTATTCTGTACCTCTGGTCTACCTGTCTATTTTGGTGCCAATATCATGCTGTTTTTGTTACTATTTCTCTATAGTATAGTTTAAGATCTGGTATTGTGATGCCTCCTGCTTCACTCTTCTTGCTAAGAATTGCTTTGGCTATTCTAGGTCTCTTACTTTTCCAAATCAATTTCATGATCAATTTTTCTATTTCTATGAAGAATGTCATTGGGATTTTAATAGAAATTGCATTGAATCTGTATAACACTTTTGATAGTGTGGCCATTTTGAGAATATTAATTCTGCCTACCCAAAAGCATGGGAGATCTTTACGTATTCTAAGGTCTTCAATTTCTCTCTTTAGTGTTCTGTAATTTTCATTGTAGATATCTTTCACCTCCTTTGTTAGATTTATTCACGAGTATTTTATTTTTGTTGAGGCTATTGTGAATGGGATAGTTTTCCTAATTTCTCTTTCAGTAGATTTGTCACTTATGTATAGAAATGTGTTTGATTTATAGGTATTGACTTTTTATTCTGCTACTTTGCTGAATTCATTTATGAGTTCTAGAAGTTTTCTGGTGGAATGTTTTGGATCTTCTAAATATAGAATCATGTCATTGGCAAACAGTGATAGTTTGAGTTCTTTTCCTATTCATATCCCTTTAATTTCTTTCATGTCTGATTGCTCTGGCTAGAGTTTCAAGGATGATGTTGAATAGAAGCAGTGAAAGAGGGCATCCCTGTCTTATTCCAATTTTTAGGGAAAATTCTTTCAATTTTTCTCCATTAGAATGATGTTGACCATGGGCTTAGCATAGACAACTTTTACACTGTTGAGGTATGTTCCTACTATCCCTAGTTTTTCTAGTGTTTTGAGCATGAAGAGGCGCTATGTTTTGTCAAATGCTTTTTCTGCATCAATTGAGATAATCATATGATTCTTTAAGTCTATTGATAGGATGAATTATTTTTATTGATTTCCATATGTTGAACCAATCTTGCATCCCTGGGATGAACACCACTTCATCATGGTGCACTTTTTAACATATTTTTATGCAGTTTGCCAGAATTTTATTGAGAATTTTTGCATTTATGTTCATCAGGGATATTGGTCTGAAGTATTCTTCCCGTGATGTATCTTTGCCTTGTTTTTGTATCAGTGTGATACTAACATCTCAGAATGAGTTTGGAAGAATTCCTTCCTTTTCTTTTTTATTTGTATTCACTTTTTTTAAATTTTAATTTATTTTTATTGTAAACAAATGGGATACATGGTGTTTCTGTTTGTACATGGAGTAACAGCATACCATTTGCATAATCATACATTTACCTAGGGTAATGGTGTTTGATTCAATCTGTTATTTTTCCCTTCCCCCCCCAACCTCCCACCCCTCTTTTCCCTCTATACAGTCCCTCCTTCCTCCATACTTGCCCCCCTCCAATCCCCCATTATGTGTCATCATCCGCTTATCAGTGAGATCATTCGCCTTTTGGATTTTTCAGATTGGCTTATCTCACTTAGCATGATATTCTCCAATTTCATCCATTTGCCTGCAAATGACATAATTTTATTATTCCTTGTAGCTGAGTAATATTCCATTGTATATATATATGCCACAGTTTCTTTATCCATTCATCAATTGAAGGACATCTAGTTCGGTTCCACAATCTGGCTATTGTGAATTGAGCAGCTATGAACATTGATGTGGCTGTATCTCTGTAGTATGCTGATTTTAAGTCCTTTGGGTATAGGTCAAGGAGTGGGATAGCTGGGTCAAATGGTGGGTCCATTCCAAATTTTCTAAGGAATCTCCACACTGCTTTCCAGAGTGGCTGCACTAATTGCAACCCCACTAGCAATGTATGAGTGTACCTTTTTCCCCACATCCTCTCCAACACCTATTGTTGCTTCTATTCTTGATAATCACCATTCTAATTGGGGTGAGATGGAACTTTAGTGTAGTTTTGATTTGCATATCTTTTACTACTAAAGATGGTGAACATTTTTTCATATGTTTGTTGATTGCTTGTAGATCTTCTGTGAAGTGTCTGTTCATACCCTTAGCCCATTTGTTGATTGGGTTATTGGTATTCTTGGTGTAGAGTTTTTTGAGTTCTTTATAGATTCTGGAAATTAGTGCTCTATCAGAAGTATGAGTGGCAAAGACATTCTCCCACTCTGTAGGCTCTCTCTTCGCATTGCTGATAGTTCCCTTTGCTGAGAGAAAGCTTTTTAGTTTCAATCTATCCCAGTTGTTGATTCTTGCTTTTATTTCTTGTGCTATGGGAATTCTGTTAAGGAAGTCTGATCCTAAGCCAACAAGTTGAAGATTTGGAGCTACTTTTTCTTCTATAAGATGCAGGGTCTCTGGTATGATTTTGAGGTCCTTGATCCATTGTGAGTTGATTTTTGTTCAGGGTGAGAGATAGGGGTTTAATTTCATTCTGTTGCATATGGATTTCCAGTTTTCCCAGCACCATTTGTTGAACAGACTATCTTTTCTCCATTGCATATTTTTGGCCCCTTTGTCTAGTATAAGAAAATTGTATTTATTTGTGTTTGTGTCCATGTCCTCTATTCTGTACCATTGATCTACCTGTCTATTTTGGTACCAATACCATACTGTTTTTGTTACTATTGCTTATAGTATAGTTGAAGTTCTGATAATGCGATACTCCCTGCTTCATTCTTCCTGCTAAGGATTGCTTTAGCTATTCTGGGTTTCTTATTCTTCCAGGTGAATTTCATGATTTCTTCCTCTATTTCTGTAAGGTACATCATTGGGATTTTAATTGGAATTGCACTGAATCTGTATAGCACTTTTGGTAGTATGGCCATTTTGACAATATTAATTCTGCCAATCCAGGAACATAGGAGATCTTTCCATCTTCTAAGGTCTTCCTCAATTTCTTTCTTCAATGTTTTGTAGTTTTCATTGTAGGCACCTTTTTCCTCTTTGGTTAGATTGATTCCCAAGTTGTTTTTTTTTTTTTTTTTTTTTTTTTTTGAGGCTATTGCAAATGGAGTTGTTTTCCTCATTTCTCTTTCAGCTGTTTCATCACTTGCATATAAAAATGCTTTAGATTTATGCATGTTGATTTGTACCCTGCTATTTTGCTGAATTCATTGATGAGGTCTAGAAGTTTTCTGGAGGAGGTTTTTGGATCCTCTAAATATAGAATCATGTCATCAGCAAATAGTGACAGCTTAAGTTCCTCTTTTCCTATTCATATCCCTTTAATTTCTTTGGTCTGCCTAATTGATCTGGCTAGAGTTTCAAGGACAATGTTGAATAGAAGTGGTGAAAGGGGATATCCCTGTCTTGTTCCCATTTTTAAAGGGAATGCTTTCAGTTTTTCTCCATTAAGAATGATGTTGGCCATGGGCTTCGCATAAATAGCCTTTACAATGTTCAGGTATGTTCCTACTATTCCTATTTTTTCTAGTGTTTTGAGCATGAAGGGGTGTTGTATTTTGTCGAACGATTTTTCTGTATCAATTGAAATAACCATATGATTCTTATCATTAAGTCTATTGACATGATGGATTACGTTTATTGATTTACGGATGTTAAACCATCCTTGCATTCCAGAGATGAACCTCACTTGATCGTGGTGCATGATTTTCTTAATATGCTTTTGGATACGGTTTGCCAATATTTTGTTAAGGATCTTTACAGCTATATTCATCAAGGATATTGGTGTAAAATTTTCTTTCCTTGATCTGTCTTTGCTTGGTTTGTGTATTAGGGTGATATTAGCTTCATAGAATGAGTTTGGTAGGGTACCCTCTTTTTCTATTTCCTGGAATACGTTGAGAAGTATTGGAATGAGATCTTCTTTGAAGGTCTTGTAGAACTCGGCTGAGATTCTGTCTGGTCCTGGGCTTTTCTTGGATGGTAGGTTTTTAATGGCTTCTTCTATTTCATTTCTTCATATTGATCTGTTTAAATTGTGTATGTTCTCCTGGTTCAGTTTGGGAGGAGCATATGTCTCTAGAAATTTGTCAATGTCTTTGGTAGTTTCTATTTTGTTAGAATACAGATTTTCAAAGTAGCTTCTAATTATGTATCTCAGTGGTGTCTGTCATGATATTTCCTTTTTCATCACGAATTTTAGTAATTTGAGTTTTCTTTCTCCTTCTCTTTGTTAGTATGGCTAAGGGTTTGTCTATTTTGTTTACTTTCTCAAAGAACCAACTTTTTGTTTTCTCAATTTTTTGAATTGTTTCTTTTGTTTCAATTTCATTAACTTCAGCACTGATTTTAATTATTTCCTGTCTCCTATTACTTTTTCTGTTATTCTGTTCTTCTTTTTCTAGGGCTTTGAACTGTAATGTTAGGTCATTTAGTTGTTGACTTTTCATTCTTTTCTGGAATGCGCTCCATCTAATGAAATTTCTTCTTAGTACTGCTTTCATAGTGTCCCAGAGATTTTGACATATTGTATCGTCATTCTCATTGACCTCTAAGAATTTTTTTATCTCCTCCTTGATGTTTTCTGTTATCCATGTTTCATACAATAGCATATTATTTAGTCTCCAGGTGTTGGAGTAATTTCTGTTTTTTATTTTGTCATTGATTTCTACTCTCAGTCCATTAAGATCTGATAGAACACAAGGCAGTATCTCTATTTTTTTGCATTTCCTAAGGGCTGCTTTGTGGCATAACATATGGTCTATTTTCGAGAAGGTTCCATGTGCTGCTGAGAAGGAAGTGAATCCGCTCATTGATGGATGGAATATTCTATATATGTCTATTAAGTCTAGGTTATTGATTGTGTTATTGAGTTCTATGGTTTCTTTGTTTGGTTTTTGTTTTGAAGATCTATCTAGTGGTGACAGCAGTACGTTAAAGTCACCCAGAATTATTGTGTTGTGGTCTATGTGATTCCTGAAATTGAGAAGGATTTGTTTGATGTACAGGGATGCACCATTGTTTGGGGCATACATATTTACTATCATTATGTCTTTCTGATTTATGGTTCCCTTAATCAGTATGAAATATCCTTCTTTATCCCTTCTAACTTTGGCTTGAAGTCCACTTTATTCTGATATAAGGATGGAAACCCCTGCTTTTTTACTGAGTCCATGTGCATGGTAGGTTTTTTCCCATCCTTTCACCTTTAGTCTGTGGATGTCTTTTTCTATGAGATGAGTCTCTTGCAGGCAGCATATTGTTGGGTCTTTCTTTTTAGTTCATCCTGCCAGTCTATGTTTTTTGATTGATGAGTTTAGGCCATTAACATTTAGGGTTATTATTGAGATATGATTTCTATTCCCAGGCATTTGGCTTATTTTTGGTTTTTAAGTTGGCTTGGTTTCTCCTTTGAGTGGTTTTTCTCTAAGGTAGTTCCTCCCTTTGCTGACCTCCATTGTTGTTTTTCATTTCCTCCTCATGGAATATTTTGTTGAGAACATTCTGTAGCACAGGCTTTCTATTTGTAAATTCTTTTTGTTTATCATGGAAGGATTTTATTTCATCTTCACATCTGAAGGTTAGTTTTGCTGGGTATAGGATTCTTGCTCGGCAACCATGTACTTTCAGAGCTTGAAATATGTTGTTCCAGGCCCTTCTAGCTTTTAGAGTCTGGGTTGAGAAGTCGGCTGCTATCCATATTGGTCTACCCTATAAGTATTCTGATGCTTATCTCTTGCAGCCTTCAAAATCCTATCTTTATTTTGAATGTTAGGCATGCTTAGGAAATTTTCTGATATTATTTCATTGAATAGGTTGTTCATTCCTTTGGTTTGTATCTCTGTGCCTTTGCTCAATCCCAATAATTCTTAAATTTGGTCTTTTCATGATGTCCCATAGTTCTTGGAGATTCTATTCAAGATTTCTTACCATCTTCTGTGTTTGTTCAACTTTATTTTCAAGATTAAATATTTTGTCTTCATTGTCTGAGGTTCTGTCTTCCAAGTGGTCTAGTCTTTTGGTGATGCTTTCCATTGAGTTTTTTATTTGGTTTATTGTTTCCTTCATTTAAAGGATTTCCTTTTTTTTTTTTTTTTGAGAATCTCTATCTCTTTGTTGAAATGACCTTTTGCTTTCTGCACTTGTTCTTTCAGCTTATTGGTATTATCATTCATTGCCTGCATTTGCTCTCTTATCTCATCCTTTGCTTCACAAATCATCTTAATCATGTATAATCTGAAGTCCTTTTCTGACATTTCTTCTAACATACTATCATTGGATTCTATTAATATAGAATGTAGATTTGTTTGGATCATTTTCTTCCCTTGTTTTTTCATGTTGTTCAAGTATCTTCCCCTCTAGCAGTGCAGATCTGGGGTATTGCAGATTTCCCCCTATAGGCTTATAGTGGCCCTATAGGTTTCTAAAACCCTTTCTTTAAGGGGAGATCAATATTAGCAGTGCCCAATTCAGACACTATGCAATCCTAGACTAGACCAAATAGCCCCTATGAGGACAATAACAAAATTGTCATAATAAACAGAATGAGTTAAAATATTATCTTCAATAAAACAAACAGATTTGAAATAAGGTCTGCAGTTTCTAATGGAAGACAAAGAGGATGTAAAGGGATGTAGAACATGGTTGTTAATGGGATAAGAAAAGATTATACAGAAGTTCTAGATTATAGAAAGGGTGAGAGTGTAATCAAAGAAATTGGATGTTAGCATGCAAAAAGGGGAGAAAGAGACTCTGAGGGAACAGGTAAACAAAAGGAAAAGAGAGCAAGAAAAGTAAAGAAATAGACACTTAAATTTTTTCTAAAAGGAGATAAAAGAAAATCTACAGTATAACAGTCATATAATAATGAAACCTCCCAGTGTTCAGTAGCCTGATGCATGAGAGGTACCTGACAATGAACTTCAAGCCTCCAGCAGGCGTCTCAGGATGGGATTTGCCCCACCTAAAGATCGGAGCTACAGCTTCCAGGATTATCCAAGATGGCCATTCTGGCTTCCAAATGTGTTGGCAAATGGGGAGCTGCAGCTCAGGGTGTGGACATGGTCAACTGGACGTCCTGGAGGCGGGATGTGATTGGTCAGGCAGGGGTCCTGGAGGTCCTGGAGGCTGGGTGCAATCAGTCAGTCTGGGGTCCCAGTGATAGGGCGCAGTCAGTTGGTCTGGGGGTCCTGGCAGCAGGGAGCAGTCAGTCGATGTGAGGGCCCCAGAGGCAGGGAGTGATCGGTCAGGTGAGGGATCCTGGAGGTGGGGCTCAGTCAGTCCGGCCAGGGGTCCTATGGGGACTGGCTGTTGTCTCAAAATGGCGGCAGCCACGTGTAATGAAACCTGCAGGTACTGTGACAGAGAACTTCCAGGCAACAGCAGCAGCTGGTGCTCCACTGGCAGTTGGCGATCAGTTTGCTAACTGTTGTTGGACGATCGGGAGGTGAACCTCGTGCGTTGGGTGATGGATAGGTGTAAGGCAGGCAATGGACCGGCCTGAGGCAGGCAAACGGCAGATGATAGGCTCCTGACAGTGAGCAATCTGCACTCAAAAAACGCGTAGATATGCTGGCAGACTGCAGGTGATCACAGCAGACAAATGGGGTAAACAGCAGGGGATTGATAAGCAGCAAAATCTGCCTTACCAAGAAACAGATATCCTCTGCTTGAAACCGGAGTTACGGAGCGACAAGGAATGCAGCCTCCCTCTAGTCCACCATCTTGGATCCCCTTCCTTTTCTATTTCATGGAATAATTTGAGGAGTATTGCTGTTAATTGTTCTTTGAAGGTCTTACAGAACTTAACTGAGAATCTGTCTAGTCCTGGGCTTTTCTTGGTTGGTAGGCTTCTGATGGCATCTTCTATTTCATTTCTTGATATTGATCTGTTTAAGTTGTGTATGTCCTCCTGATTCAGTTTGGGAGGATAATATGTCTCTAGAAATTTGTTGATGTCTTCAAGTTTTTCTAGTTTATTTGAGTATAAGTTTTCAAAATAGTTTCTAATTATCTTCTGTATTTCAGTACTATCCATCATGATATTTCCTTTTTCATCATGAATTTTAGTAATTTGAGTTTTCTCTCTTTCTTTTTGTTAGTGTGGCTAGGGTTTATCGATTTTATTTGTTTTTTCAAAGAAACAACTTTGTTTTGTCAATTTTTTGAATTGTTTCTTTTGTTTCAATTTCATTGATTTGAGCTCTGATTTTAATTATTTCCTGTCTTCTGCTGCTTTTGGTGTTGATTTGTTCTTTTTCTAGGGTTTTGAGATATAATGTTAGGTCATTTGTTTGTTGACTTTTTATTCATTTAATGTATGAACTCAAATGCAATGAAGTTTTCTCTTAGCACGCCTCCATAGCATCATAGAGATTTTGATATGTTGTATCAGTGTTTTCATTTACCTCTAAGTGTTTTTTTTTATTATTTCTTCCTTGATTTCTTCTGCCATTCATTCATCATTCAATAGCATGCTATTTAGTCTCCAGGTGTTGGAGTAGCTTCTATTTTTATTTTATCATTGATTTCTAGTTTCATTCTGTTATGATCTGATAGAATGCAGGGTAGTATTTCTATTTGTATTTGCTGAGAGTTGCTTTGTGTCATAACATATGTTCTATTTTAGAGAAGGGCCTGTGTGTTGCTGATAAGAAAGTGTATTTGCTCAATGAAGGATGAAATACTCTATAGGTCTGTTAAGTCTAAATCATTGATTGTATCATTTAGTTCTATAGTTTCTTTGTTTAGTTTTTGTTTGGAAGATCTATCCAATGGTGAGAGAGTTGTGTTAAAGTCACCCAATATTATTGTATTGTGGTCCATTTGATTCTTGATATTGAAAAGGGCTTGTTTGACACATGTTAGATGCTCCATTATTTAGGGCATATATATTTATGGTTGTTATGTCTTTTTGGTGTATGATTCACTTAATAGTATGAAATGTTCTTCTATATCCCTTCTAACTTTGGTTTGGAGTTCACTTTGTCTGAGATGAGTATGGAAACCCCTCCTTGTTTATGCAGTCCATGTGAGTGATATGTTTTTTCTCAACCTTTCACCTTCAGTCTTTTCCTAGGAGGTAAGTCTCTTGAAGATAGCATATGGTTGGGTCTTTTTTTTTAATATGCCATTCTATGTCTTTTGATTGATGAGTTTAGGCCATTAACATTCAAGATTATTATTGACATAGATTTGTATTCCTGGTCATTTTGGTTTATTTTAGTTTTTAACTTGCTTAGCTTCTCCTTTGATTGACTTGCCCTTTAGTGTAGTTCTTCTCTTTGCTGATTTTCATTGTTTTTTTTTTTTTTTCACTTCCTCCTCCTCATTAAATATTTTGCTGAGAATGTTCTGTAGTGCAGGTTTTCTGGTTGTGAACTCTTTTAACTTTTGTTTATCACAGAAGGTTTTAATTTCAACTTCAAATCTGAAGCTTAATTTTGCTGGATATAAAATTCTCAGTTGGCATCCATTTTCTTTCAGAGATTGATATATGTTATTCCAGGACCTCCTTGCAATGAGGGTCTAGGTTGAGAAATCAGCTGAGAACTGAATTGGTTTCCCCCTATATGTAATTTGATTTTTTTCTCTCACAGTCTTTAAAATTCTAGCTTTATTCTGTATGTTAGTCATTCTCATTATAATGTGCCTAGGTGTGAATCTGCTGTAATTTTGTACTTTTGGGTCCTGTAAGCCTCTTGTAGTTGATTTTCCATATCATTCTTTAGATTGGGAAATTTTCTGATATTATGTCATTGAAAAGATTGTGCATTCCTTTAGTTTATATCTCTATGTCTTTGTCTATTTCGATAAATCTTAAATTTGGTCTTTTCATGTTATCCCATATTTCTTGGTAGTTCTGTTCATGGTTTCTTATGATCTTCTCTGTGTGGTCAACTTTATTTTCAAGAGTATATATTCTGTCTTCATTGTCTGGGGTTCTGTTTTCCAAGTGGTATAGTCTGTTGGTGATACTTTCCATTGAATTTTTAATTTCGTTTATTGTTTCCTTCATTTTGAGGATTTCTGCTTGATTCCTTTTTATAATCTCTGCCTCTTTATTGAAGTGATCTTTCACTGACTGTATTTTGCCTCCAATACCATCCTTTATTTCAAAGATTAATTTCTGTATTTTCTAAACTCCTTCTCTGACATTTCTTCTACTGTGTTGTCTATGGATCCTATTGTGGGAACATCTTGGTTTGTTCGAGACACTTTTTTCCTTTGTGTTTTCATATTGTTTCTCTTCTCATTTAGTGATATGGAGCAGAGGAAGTATGGATTCTACCCTCTAGTCTTTTAGTATCCCCGAAGGCTTCCAGCACCTCACCTGCAGGTCCTGGCTGTTGTCCCAAAATAGCAGCAGCCACGTATAACCAAACCTGTGGATACTGTGACAGTGGACTTTCAGGCAACAACAAACAGCAGGCTATCCACTGGCGGTCTACAGGTTAACAGAGGATGATTGGCAGCTGGACGTTGGGCAGTAGGCAATGGGTAGGTGAAAGGCAGGCAGTGGACAGGCAAGAGGCAGTCAAACAGGCATATGGTAGATGATAGGTGGCAGTCAGTAATTGATCCACACTCAAAAAGCAAGCGATATGCTGGCAGATGGTGGGCAATTGCAGTGGACAAATGGTGTAAACAGCAGGGGATAGGTGGGCAGTGACAACTACTTCACAGAGAAATAGTATTTCCTCTGCTTGAATCCCGAGTTACAGAGCAACAGGGGGTGCAGAATCCCTCTAGTCCCAACTTGGATCACATGTTCTTTTTTTTTATTTTATTTTTTTTTAGTTGTCAATGGCCCTTTATTTTATTTATGTATATGTGGTGCTGAGAATTGAACCCAGTGCCTCACACATACTAGGCAAGCGCTCTACCAGTGAGTCACAACCCCAACCCAAGATCAAGTTCTTGATCTGATGGATGAAGTCAGGAAAGAAACAAAATTTGCAGACAGAATGGGAGAAGGTCATCAAAACCGAAAAATGGTTTTATTTTGTTGTTTGATTGATTGATTGATTGATTGATGTTTAGTACTGAGGACTGAACCCAGGAGCACTTTATCACTGAGCTACAGTCCCAGCCCTTTTGTTGTTATGATTAGTTTTTCCTAGTTATGCATAACATTAGGATTAATTTTGACGTAATTATACAAGCATGGAATATAATTAGCTCAAATTCAGTCCTAGTACTTCCCCTTTCCCTCCCATTCTCCTCCCCCTGTCTGTTCCCTTCCCTCTACTGATATTTCTGCTATTTGCTTTGAGTGGTTGTTTTTTTAATAGTATCTTGTGGATGGGGGTACATGATGGTGAGATTCACTGTGCTTTGTTCATATGTGTACATAGGAAAGTTAGGTCAGATTCATTCTGCTGTTCTTCCCTTATCCCATCCCTCCTCCCTCCCCTTCAATCTCCTTCATCTAGTCCACAGATCTTTCTTCTATTTCAACAGAATCATTCCCCCCCTGCTTTTCCCTTTCTCTCTTTCTCTTTCTCTCTTCTTCCCCCACTTTGTATTACCTTCCACAAACCGAAGAAAACATTTAACCTTTGACCATCTGAGTCTGGCTTATTTCACTTTTCATGATAGTCTCCAGTTCCATCCATTTACCAGCATTCTTCTTTATGGTTCAGTAATCCTCCATTGTATATTTATACCACATTTTCTTTATTCATTCATCTTTTGAAGGGTACCTTGGTTGGTTCCACAGCTTGGCTATTTATTTTGAGACAGGGCCTTGTTAAATTGCTGAGGTTAGCCTTGACCTTGTGATCCTTCTGTCTCAGCCTCCACTGAGAGTCACTGGGATTACAGATGTGCACCATCACACTTGTCTCAAGAAATGGTTTTAATGTTTTATTTCATTTTATTGAACAAGCACTTATATAATACTTTAGACTAAAAAAAATTTAAAGCACTTTACAAATGTTAATTCTGTTAATCCTTAAAACTTTATCAGGAAAAAATTATTACTCAAAAGAAACTGCCATTTTCCTAGGTTCAACATAGTCAAATATCAGGAATTTCAGGTTTAATACAGGTCCATTTTGCAGATTATGGAATTTAGGCATAAGTAGAATAATACACAATTTGAGTTAGTAAAAAGCAAAGCTGGGATTAGAAGCAAGGCAGAGGATCTCACAGTGTCTGTGCTTGTAAACACATCACTGAATGTTTTGATCAACTTTTCAAAAGACCTGAAAAGAACAATTTTAGCAGAGGAAAGTTTATTTCATGCTCCTGGTTTCAGAGGTCTCAATCCATAGATGACCAGCTCCATTGCTCTGGGCCCAAGATGAGGCAAAACATCATACTAGAGGATTGTGTTGGAGGAAAGCAGCTCAGGACATGATCATCAGGAAACAGAGAGAGAGAGAGAGACTAAGCTTAGCTCACTGGGAACAAAATATAAACCCCCAAGGCACACCCCCAATGATCAACCTCCAGCTACACCCTACCTGCCTGAGATTACCACTCACAACCCTTATCAAGGGATTAATGCACTGATTAGATTGAAGCTTTCATAATCCAGTCACTTTACCTCTAAACTTTCTTGCATTGTCTCACACATGAACTTTGTAGGGACACCTCATATCTAAACAATAACACTGAAAAGAAGAATAATTTACCCAACTCTGAGGAATCACTGCTGATTTCAACTGTAATTAGGATAAGCACAAGCTGAAACAGAAGTATTAAATAGATCTCTATCTTTGCTCCTCACCAGGCCCCATTTTTCAAATGCCCCAATACTGTTAGGACACAACTTTTGACAGAACTGGAGTAACTATAAGGCTGAGTTTATAGTTACTGTATGCATTAGCTAAAATAAGCAAGCTCATCACATTGTGACCCAACTTAAGTTGACATTGTGATAAGAAGAAATTTTAAAAATAAGAATAACTTTACTTTTGTTAATTGAAGGGCATCATATATTGAAGGATAAAAGATAAACAATACCTCCTTAAATATTTAAATATTATACATCATAAAGTCCCTTAAATCAATCTGATAAGGGAGGAATTTGCTCAGAATGCTCAAGAGGATAGAACTGACCAATTCATAATCCTCTTTATCAAGGACATTTAGGAAAATTGTGGAAACAGTTCTATATTAATACTTTTTATTCTAACACATCCCATAAGATAGAATACCATAACCTCCTTGGTTACAGGCAAGAAAACACATCAAGAAAGTCCTTCATGTTGGTAAAAGAACTAGTAAGCAAAGTATCCATGATGCTATGCTTCTTTGAATTCTTATCTGTAACGTGGACAGAAAATGTTATAAATGCATTTTGTTTTCAATTTCATAGTTATTTATTATCACTATCAAAAGTACAATGTATTATATATGTAAACCAGTTACATTTGTACTTACTATCATAGTAACTCGATAGTAATAACAAGTATAAATGCATTTTTTCCTGAAAAATGACCACTTAAAACAACTTCTGGGAATTCAACAATTGACAGAATATTCTCCTCATTGCCACCTTCATCTCTTTGTTCCTAAAAGTATATATGACAGGGTTCAGAAATGGAGTAACTATTCCATCAAAATGGCAAGGAATTTATCCACAGGCACTTCAAGAAATGGACATGAATACACAAAGATACATGGACAAAAAATAAGACCACCACTGTGATGTGAGCTGACAATGTAGAAAGAGCCTTGGACAGGCCACCTGATGAATGCTGCCTAACAGTGACCAAGATGAAAATATAGGAGATAATCAAAATGAGAAAAGTTCCCAGAGAGATGAAGCCACTATTAGCAGTGACCATAAGCTCCAATCTGTAGGTGACTCTGCAAGCAAGCTTAATAAATCGAGGAAGATCACAGTAAAAGCTGTCTATTTTGTTGGGGCCACAGAATGGTAGTTTTACAACAAATACTATTTGGATCAATGAGTGAATGATTCCAGTGGTCCAGGCTACCATCAAGAGTAAACTGCAAGTTCTGAAGCTCATGAGGGTCAGGTAATGGAGAGGCTTACATATAGCAACATATTGGTCAAGGGCCATGGTTATGAGCAGCACCATCTCAGTTCCTCCAAAGACATGAAGGAAGAACATCTGGGCAATGCAGCCTTGAAAAGAAATGACTTTTCTTTCCTTGAAAAGATCAGAAATCATCTTAGGAACAGCAAAGGAGGAAAACCACATGTCAATAAAGGAGAGGTTGGCTAGTAAGAAGTACAGGAAGGAGTGTAAATGGGAATCAGAGATCACTGTGAGCACAATGAAGACATTTCCTAAAATACCTGCCGTATTTTAGAACATAGAGAAAACCAGAAAGAGGACAAGTTGTAACTCCAAAGAACTGGTGAGTCCCACCAACACGATCTCAGATACCATTGAATAATTTCCTCCCTTCATGATCTCAGTTTTCTTTGGGCTCCAAATTTACCTGAAAGAGCAAAAGAAATAAGAAAGTAGAATTACTAGATATATATTTTTAGGATTCCATGACAGCAACAAAACCACTAAGAAACAATATGCTATAGGATTTGTTATAGGAAGTTGACCTTACATAACCATGAAAACCAGTTCAGCAATCTGTGAGTCCATCATCTTTTCATCTAATGCTATAGCTGGGAGTCTACAAGGAGGCATCCAAGATGGGAAGATGGGTGCTAAGTTAGGGAGAGAAAGAATAAGCGAGAACACACAAGCAAGCGCTAGATCCACCAGACAGAAACTAGTGCAGATCTCATTGCCTCTGACCTCAACAGCATGGGTACACTGCAGAAACCAAGGTCATTTGCCACAGGAATAATCACACACACGAGCCCACGGACCCAAAGGAGGATCCCAAGGAACACGTGGCAGTTGCAGCCCCACTCACTACCTCATACCAATGACAGAAACTAGAAGAAACTCCAAATCTTACCAAAAAATCTCTCCTGAGTCTGTTCTCATTGGAAACATATTTTAAAAAGGGAATTCTGAGGCACATAGTTCAGACTCGTTAGAGTAATGAAAGTCACCACAATGGTTATGTATCAATTAAAAGTAAGATAATGCCTGTAATCCCATCAGCTTGGGAAGCTGAGGCAGGAGGATATCAAGTTCAAAGCCAGCCTCAGCAATGATGAGGCGCTAAGCAACTCAGTGAGACCCTATCTCTAAAAAAAATACAAAATAGGGCTGGGGATGTGGCTCAGTGGTTGAATGCCCCTGAATTCAATCCTTAGTAAGATAAAATGACAAAATTATCTCCAAGTAAAAGAGAGAAAAGGTACAATGACCACAATAGCACTGAAGTAGATCTGCCAAAATCTCTAAATGTTCAGTTCCTCTTACCACCCTGTCTTCCACCAACTTCCCATGTGATCACTGGCTTTGTCTAGAATTTGACCATGAGTTCTCCTGCAGCATCAGGGAGCCATTTCAAGTGAGGAATGCAAAAATAATTTTAATAGAGCTTTAGGACAAAAGCACCAAGTATTATGTTACATGGAAAGCCCCAAAAAACTAAATGTTAAAGAATTTGGCAGTTGACCTCTCTTTCCCCAATCCCAAGTACATGGGGATTTCTCTGGGATCAAGAATAAGTCTATTGATAATATGGGCATTCCCATGGTAGTTTGGAACTCAAATCTAGAGTCTGAATAGTAAGGTTTTTTTTATATATGATTCCAAATATTTTGCCCTATATAAGGAAATCAAAAGAGTAATATTATTTCCCATTCTACATTCAAGACTACTCCTAAAATATGTGAAAGTTGATCTAAGTTTGGAGCTAGTCAACTAGTCAGAAATTAAGTGCTATAATAAAAAAGAAGGATAAAAGTCGCTTATTTACTAGCCATTGGATATGAAGTTTCCAGAGATCCTGCGAAAGTATTTTAACAACACAGAAGACATTTGTGTTGTCCAATATGCCTCACAGATGGAAAGCACTTAATAAACATCATTTAGTGGGTGGCTGGATACTTGAGTTATATGATGAAGAGCAGGATAAAATGGATGGATAAATAAATGAATGTATCCTTTTATTTGGTCAGTTGGGATTTCAGTAGAAAGCCAAAATCATTTTCCTTCATTAAATAGACTTACCAATTTTTTAATCCTTTGTTGTTGTTGTTGTTGTTGTTGTTAGTTTGTTGTTTTGGTGGTGCTAGGGATAGATCCCAGTGTCTCACATGTGCTAAGCAAGCAGTCTACCACTGAACTATAGTCACAGCCCATTTTTATTTTATTTTAAGACAGTCTCACTACATTTCCTAGGCAGGTCTTGAATTTGCAATCCTCCTGCTTCAGCCTTCCAAATAGCTAGGATTAGAGGCTTCTTTTTCTTTCTAAAGGAAACTATTCTCATTCTCTGAAATTATTTGATTTTTACTCTAAGGTAATCATTTGCCTCAGCAAACCTAACACATCTCCTAAAAAGTGTTTGGAGTTACAAATGTGAACTAAAACATAATTGTAATACATTGAAAAACAACCATTAACAACTACATGCAAAGTATATGCTCTGGGCACAATATTGTGCAAGTGAAGAAACAGAAACTTAAAGCAAGTTTTGTTTTTGTTTTTCAGGAAGATTGTTTGGGTTTTAGGAGAAGTTGTTTTGTTTGGATTTTTAGTTTTGGTTTGATTTGGAGATTTTCTTTGCTTTCTGTGGTACTGGGTAATAAACCCTGGGCCTCACACCTGCTAAGCAAGTTCTCTACCACTGAGCCCTTAAGCAAGGTTCCTAATCACATGAGCCATAACTTAGAATCTGAAGAACCAGATCAAGATAAACCTTATACACAATGAACACCTGAAAAGTCAAATATGTGGTTCAACTCCTGAACCACCAGAGTTCACAGAAGCAAGAATTGTACTGGTTCTTAGGGAACAGAAATTTCCTCTGTAGGATTCTTTACAAGTGATCATCAATGAACAATTCCACTGATGGAGACCAGGTTAGCTCCTGAATCAATGTATCTATTCTTGGACATCTACATTGTGTAATTCTTCTATTTAATGAGAAGAAATGTTTTCTTTAACTTCTAATTGATCCCAATTTTGTAATTTAAAGTCATGCAGAATTAATTATATCTATCTCTTATACATCAGCTTTTCAAATACTTAAAAATCTCTCCTATCTATCCAAGGTCATCCTTTTATGAGCAAACTACCTAGGTCCTTTAAAAATTCATCATGAGCCAGGTATGGTGGCACAGGTCTATAATCCTGGCAACTCAGGAGGCTGAGACAGGAGAATCAGGAGTTCAAAGTAAGCCTTAGCAACTTAGCAATTCACTAAGCAACTCAGTGAGACTCTGTCTCTAATAAAATGTATATATATATAAAAGGGGGGGTCTGGGGATGTGACTCTGTGGTTAAGCACCCCTGGGTTCAATCCCCAGTATCAAAATTTTTTTTCATCATGTAATATTGGCTCCAATCCACTTATAATCCTGATTATCTTCCTCTGGAAGAGTTAGTTTTTCAAAATGTGGTGAAACAAAAGTAGAAGATTGTGTAACTACTATTCATTTTAGTGATGGACATTGTACTGTTTTAACAATAAATCTACATAGTTTTGGAGTACGATCACAGTACCAATGATCATAGAAAGGAATTCATATTTTACAGATGATTCAAATTAGAAAACTAGATATCAGCATACGCAAGAACAAAATATGTATTTATTTACCATTGCTTGTTCCTAACCGGTACGTTCAAGAATCCAGTGCACTGGAGTGGTTACATTAATCCCCTACATTCACAATTCTAAAAGAAATGTTTAAGTCTTGGCAAAGTTTCAGGCAATAGTATTTTACAATAGTATTAATAGTATTAAACAAATGTTGATTCAAAAGAAAAACACTTTCATTTATGACCATATAACTGAAGAGCTATCTAAACCAAGCCTCAACTAAAAATTTAAAATGCTTAATAAAAATTATTGTCTCTTGCTAGGCATGGTGGCACACACCTGTAACCCAGCGGCTCAAGAGACTAAGGCAGAAGGATTCCAAATTCACAGCCAGCCTCGACACCTTAGCAAGGCCCCGAGCAACTTAGTGAAACCCTGTCTCAAAATAAAATATAAAAAAGGACTGGGAATGTGGTTCAGTGGCTAAGCACCCTGGGTTCAATCCCCGATAACAACAACAACAAAAAAATAGATTGAATTATTGTCTTCTTACCTATTATCTATAGGTAAATGATTAAAAAAAATTAAACACACACATGCAGAACTCAGGTCAGAACTTCAGTAAAGGTTGGAACTCAACTAAATAGAGTATAGAACCTGACTTTTCACCTTAAAACCTTAGGCCAAATAAAGTGAATCTGAGCTTCAATTTACATGATCCAGCAGAATTCCAGGATCAAGGATAAAATCCCAGCCAGGTGCGGCTCAGGAGACTAAGGCAGGTGGATCTCAAGTTCAGAATCTGCTTTAGCAACAGCAAGGCATTAAGCAACTCAGTGAGACACTCTCTCAAAATAAAACACAAAATAGGGCTGGGAATGTGGCTCAGTGCTCAGTAGTCAAGTGCCCTTGAGTTCAATTCCCCGTACCCCCCCAAAAAAAGAAGAAAAGCCCAAACCAGACCCTGTGGTACATGCCTATAATCCCAGCAACTCAGAATGCTGAGGCAGCAGGATTGCAAGTTCAAAGCCAGTTCAGAGTCTCAGCAATTTAGTGAGGCTCCAAGCAACTTAGCAAGTTTCTAGATAAAATATAAAAAAGGGCTGGAGATGTGACTCAGTGGTTAAGTGTCCCTGCATTCAATGCCTAGTACCAAAAAAAAAAATATGAAAAAATAAAATTTAAAAGAAGAATAAAAGCCCAGCATCCAATTAAAGCAGGAGTCTATTATGGAAATCTCTCCCAATAAATTTGGGACTCTAAAAGTCCTCACTTTTTTTTTTTTTTTAAGGCCTTATTTCTTGAAAGGTGAACTAGGAAAAACCCATCCACCTTATTCTCCAGGGATTTTGTAAGGAAAAATATACATGTCTTGAAGCTTGATCTTCATCCAAGTCCTCAAATACTTCCTATAACGTTCCAAAGGAAAAACATGAGCTCATAAACACATCATTACATTAAAAAAAAAAAAAAACCCTAAGAACCATAACAAAAACTAGTAGAAGAAAAAAACAAATCCATAAAGTCTTCAAATATTAGGAAGAGCATGCCAGGCATACTGATGCAAGCCTGTAATCCTAGCTACTGGGTAGGCTAAGGCAGGAGGATCACAAGTTTGAAGCCAGCCTCAGCAATTCCAAAAGACCCTAAGCACTTAGCAAGATGCTGTCTCAAAATAAAAAATACAAAAGGCTGGGGATGTGACTCTGTGGTTAAGTGCCCTTGGGTTCAATCCCCAATATAAATAAATTAATAAATACAAAGTGAGCCAGGCACGATGACACACTCTAAAATCCCTGCTAGTTGAGGCAGGAAGATCCTGAGTTCATTGTGGTCTGAGTAACATAGAGAAACCATATCTCAAAACTAAACAAATAAATACAAAGTGAAAATTAAAACAGCAAACAAGAAAATTTATAGACTGAAGAAATAGAGACATGAAAATGATCAAATAAAGCTCCTAGAAATTTAAAATAAAATAATTTAAATATAGAACTCAAAAGAGAAATGATAGTGTAGAAGACATAGTCAAAGGTAGATTTTATAATTAGAAGTCATATTTGAAGATGTAACACAGAAAATAGAGTTGGGAAACAAAAAATAAGAGACAGAAACATGTGAAGAAGCTTAACAGAAATCTATAAGTTCTAGAGTTGAGGCAATTTTGAAGAAATAAAATGCGTAAAAACTTTCCAAAATTTATGGAAGGTACTTGTCCACAAATTCACATTTTCCAATTAAGCATAACAGTATTAACCAAATAAAACATACCTAGAAAACCATGCAATGCTATTAGGATTGCTGTGTTTAGTGTATAAAAAAACAAGATGTCCAGTTAAATTTGTTCACTTCTTTCAGTGAACAATAAGACATAAAATATCAGTCAACATAAAGAAGGATTGAATGGCATGGTTAATCTAATTGAATTATAATAGTTTCCTGTCCCCATTATATGCACAATACACAGTCTGCTCAAGCATGTGTGGAGCATTACGAAAATTCACTATATACTGTACTCTCAAATAAAGCAGATCTTAGCAAATTTCAAAATCTTGCTACCATATATGTCACATGCCAGCCCCAGTGCACAAGGTGGAACCACTAACAAAAATAACCAGAAAATCTCCATGTTTCAAAGTAGAAAATACACCTTTAAATAACTCACAATAGAAATTAGAAAACATTTCAACTGAGTTATAAACATACTATATACCATAGACTGGGGATAGAGAGCATTTGCCTAGCATGTGCAAGCTCCTAGGTTCAATACCCATCACTGAACACAAACACAGATGGATGAACACACACTATGATCTCATGAGATGTAGCTAAAGCATTATTTAGAGGCAAATATATGATTTAACTGGTCATGTCAGAGAAAGAAAAATAGGCTTAAAATTATTTTTTAAATTAACATTAGTAAACAAAGGGCTGAATATATAGCTCAGTAGCAGAGCAGTGTGCTCGGCATATGCAAGATCCTAAATTCAATCCCCCGCAAAAGAAAAAAAGAAAGATTAGTCAATAGAACAGCAAGACAAACATAAAGAATGAAGAGAACTGAGGATGTAACTCCATGGTAGAGCACTTGTCTGGCATGCACAAGTCCTTGCATTCAGTCCTTAGTACCATGAAACTTAAAGAAAGATAATAAAGATGAGTATAATATCATGAAATAACAAAATGCACTATAGATAATCAACAAAACCATAGACTTTTTGTAAAGATAAAATTGATAAGCCTCTGATAAGATCAATTAAGGAAAAGAGAGAGATAACAGGGAGGACTAATATTAAATATTCAAGGAGAACATAAGTAAAGATGTTACAGACATTAAAAGCATAATGAGATTATAAAGAACAACTTTATGTCAGCATACTTCAAAACTTGGGTTACATGAGCAAATATCCAGAAAAATGCAACTTACCAAAACTCACTCTCCTCAACATTTAGATGCACTGTCCCCTTTCCCACTCTGCTCTGTATCCCTGAGGCTGACCTTCAAGGGTTGCATGAGTTGGTCTCCCTTGCACTCCTGCTGTTAGTTGGTTTTGGTCAATGGGAAGCACTGAGGAAAGAGCAGAGGTCAGGAAGAGAGAGGGAAAGAGAAGGATATTGAGTTTCTGATTTAGTCCCTACCACATCTCAGTTTGAAGTGGCTATAGTTCTCTCCAATAGCGTAGCCCTCTTCTACATCTAGAACTTACTTGGCAGGTTCCAGTAACCACCCTGGTATGCTTCTCCAATCCTTACCAAATTCCTTTAATCCTATCCTCACCTTCTTAAATAGTCATTCTTTTTTTTTTTTTTTCTTTGCACTAGGAATTAAGCCCAGGAGCACTTCACCACTGAGCTACATCCCCAGTGCTTTTTATTTTTATTTTGAGACATGGTCTAAGTTGCCCAGACTGGCCTTGAACTTGCAATCCTCCTACCTCAGCCTCCCAAGTCATTGGAATTACAGACATACACCACCACACTTGGTTTAAATATCACTTCTTAAATAGTCCCTTCATTAGTAATATTTCCCTTTTTAGTTCATTTAAGTGTGTCTACTGAAACCACAATTAATAAAATAGGAAAGCTAAATAATACTGTAAATACTGAAGAATCTAATCGGTAATTTTAAAAACTGTCCCACATATAGAACTTCAGTTCTAATGACAAGATCTATCAAAGATTCAAAAAACAAATAAGTAATTATAACTCTACATAAATTGTATAGAAAAAGAGAAAAATTTATCCCCTGACTTATTTTATGAGACTAATATAATGTCCATACTGAACTTAACCAAGACAAAATGAGAAAAGAATCTTCAGGTCCATACATCCATGGAAACAGCTGTAAATCTGATCAACAAAAACTGATTTTGTTAAAGAAAATGGAAAAGAGACAAGGTTGCCATTTGGGTTCCCCTGAAATAAGCACTGAGGTGGAGTTTTAAGTATAAGACGTTTGTTAGGGGGTCAGCACTTTGAAGGGAAGACAGCAGAAGTAGGACTGAGAAGGAAGACCTCTAAATGCAACACAGGGCCCAACAAGGTCTCCGCCAGGCAGAGATCTGTACTGAACTTTTCTCCACCAACTGATCCTACATGGGTTTGAAATTGCCAGGCATTTATCCCCATCCCTTCACTCAGTCACCTACCCCAGATGGGCTACTCTGGGGAAGATGTGGCTTCAGGGCTCTCTGCCACTGAAACAGATCCAAAGGAGCTACCAGCTAGAAGCCAGCTATTGATGGCATGCCTCTCAATTTTATGGCACATCCTTTTTGAAGGGAGATCTGGGTGGCAGGGAGGGCAGGAGATGATGGATTCTGGTCTCAGCATGTGAAGTTTTAAGTGAAAGGTAGACATATAAGT
Source organism: Sciurus carolinensis (assembly GCF_902686445.1). Lineage (NCBI taxonomy): Eukaryota > Metazoa > Chordata > Mammalia > Rodentia > Sciuridae > Sciurus > Sciurus carolinensis. The sequence continues at coordinate 119,746,324 of NC_062214.1, read as the reverse complement.
ACCAGTGTCCAGAAGCATGCATCTTTTTTTTTTTCCTCCCTCTTTTTTTAATTTGTTGTTGATATACATGAGCATGCATCTTTAAACAAAGTTTTTTGGGTTTTGTTTTGTTTTGTTTTTCTGGTCTACTTTGCACACATCTATGATAAAAAGAAAATGCAAGGCAAAATTAATTGACGGCTAACTGCAGAAGGAAGGGAAGGGAATTAAAAAAATAAAAAGAACACAGAGGGTTTTCTAAGGTACTTAGAAATATCCTCTTCTACCCTAAGGTGGTGAATGCACTGAATTTCATTTTTTTAATTTTTAATATATTTACATGTTTTATATTTTCTTTGGATATAGAATATATTTCTCAATTCAAAAAAAAAATAAAAAACTTAAAATAAGAGAAGATGGCTATGGAGATTCCAAAGAAAGGAAACCACATGTAAGAAGGTATAGAAGCAAGAGTGAATACTAGATCTTTGGTGGGGAAGACAGTGACTTTCTGGGTTTCAATACAAGGTTGCCCAGGAGAGACAGGAGATAAAATGTAAAAGATTACAGAGGGATGAAAGTGTCCATGGTTGAGGAGGAGTCTTTGAGGGGTTTTGAGTCCAGGAGGGTTTTACATTAGGTAAAAAAAAGTGTTTTAGAAGGAAATTAGGGCTAGAGAAGTAACTTAGACCTCACCTGGGCAAATGTGATCATTTGAAATCACAAGGAATTATGTATTCAGAAAAAGATCAAATGCACAATGGGGAAAGCTGGAGATTGAGAGACTGGGAAGAGGAAACAAAAACAGTGATGCACACAGAGAAAAGTTATGAAAAAGCCAGGAGAGTTCAAGACCCCAGAAGTCAAGGTACAAGACGATTTCAAGAAGGTGAAAAGTACCTGTTAGAGTGGGCACACCTATAATCCCAGCTACTGCGGACCCTGAGGCAGGAGGATTGTGAGTTCAAGAAAAACCTCAGCAACATAGAGAGGCCCTAAGCAATTTATCAAAACCCTGTCTCTAAATAAAATAAAACAATAAAAAGGGCTGGAGACTTAGCTCAGTGGAAAAGCAGACCTGGGTTAAATCCTCAGTACCAAAAGAATGAAAAGGAAAGAGAAGAGAAGAGAAGGGGAGGGGAAGGGAAAAGAGGGGAGGGGAGGAGAGGAGAGGAGAAGAGAGGAGAGGAGAGAAGAGGAACAGAAAAGGAAAGGAAAAGAAGAAAGAAAGAAGATGCAGAATGTCACAGTGGGACAGGAGGGTCAAAAAGAATCAGGGTCAACACTATGTATGGTATTATTAATAAGGAAATAGGTATTTGTAGAACAAGAATCTTATAGGAATTCTTCACTAATGTAACCCCAGTGCCCTTAACATACCTAATACATCATTCATGTTCAACAAATATTTATGGAGTAAATAAATAAATAAAGGATGGTGAGAGGAACTCAGAATGCCTAGCATTAAGGAAGATCGATTGTTAATAGTTATGGAGGTTGTACAATTAAAAACAATAGGAAAAGAATAATATAGAAATAGTGTCCCCAAAATGTCTTTTTGATGACCAGATAAACACATTTCATAGGAGCCAACCAAGGAGAATAGGAAAGAGCATGAGTCAGAGGTAATTGATCACGAGGTTTTGGAATATTAGAAATGGATAAAATCAAAGATAAGAAGAGTCAGGGGGTGAGGACATAGCTTAGTGGTAGAGCACTTGACTAGAATGTGGAGCCCTGAATTTGATTCCAGCATCTCCCCTGAAAAAGGCAAGGGTGAGGGCGGAGGGGGGGGAGAAGGAGCAAGAGGAGGAGCGTTAGCCTTACAAAATAAGAGGGCTATAAATTGCTCTGAATCTAGAGAGGAAAAGGAGGAAAATGTATGAAGATACAAAGAAAAGTTAAATATAACAAGGATTTTTGTTGTAGCAAAAGAACACTAGACTAGTAACAGAATTTTGACTATACTAAGAAATCAAAAGGTCAGTCTTAACAACTCTACTGTCAATAAATTCTATAACTTTAGATTTTCAGGCAGATAAATAAAATCATTTCTGCCTATTATTAACTCCTTTTTTTTTCATTTCATCATGCTGCTACCAAATAAATAAAAGAAAAAACCAAAAACCAAGGAAAAGATCACCAGGTATCCTGATTTTGAGTATCTAAGAAATAACAAAAATCGAATTTTCCATTATTGTCCTGGAATTTGGTAGGGATGGGGTGAGATCTAGAAAGAGAAAGAATACCCATAAAAGAGAAATATGGAATTAACCAGTAGACTAGAGCTTCCAAATGACACATAGTGATGATTAACCCACCAGAGGTGGGAAATAGGGTTTTACTAATATAAAGCATTCCCAGTCCCCAGTCTCTGTCCCCTCAGCTGACTTCATGGCAGATTAATACTCTAAAAACACTAGTTATGTCTTTCTACTGCTGAAATCACTCTGCAGGGCTAACTGTCTCCCCGTGGTGAAGCCCACACCCTCAAGTCCTCTGGGCTTGGTCCCCAGCACCCTCTCTCTCTCCTCTTCAGCAAAATCAGTGCCTTTGCCATCTCCAAAATTTTCCTTTCTTCTTTTGCTGAAATTATCCCTTCCTCATACAATAAAATACTCTTCCTCACAAAATGCCCCATCTCTTCTGAAACGTTGCCCTCCCCACTTCTCTTAGCTAGGAAAGACATCTTGTCTCCTCCTTTCCCGTAGCACTCTGTCCTTGTCCCGGTGCCTTTCACCCTGGTGTGGAGCTGCGTGTGCATGGTTTATGTCCTGTTTCCAAGGGCGGGAAAACCAATCTCCTGTAGTATTCATCTCTACCTTTGTCTTCACATTCTAGGATATTTTCAGAGGTCAGAATTTTTAGTTCTGGGAAGTCAACATGTATTTTCTAAATTAATTCAAATTCATTCCTTTGCAATTTGGAGTGATTATATCAAACAAGATAATTAAAAGGATAAAGACAAAGGAGACATACCAAGAGAAGAAAGAGAAAATGTGAAATAAAGGAGAACAGGAAAATTGGGAGAAGGAGCAAGAAATAGCAAAGAGCAGGCACAAGAGTGCATGCCTATAATCCCAGTGGCTTGGGAGGCTAAAACAGGAGGACTACAAGTTCAAAGCCAGCCTCAGCAATTTAGCAAGGTCCTAGGCAACATAGTGAGGCCCTGTCTCAAAAGAAAAAAGGAAAAAGGACTGGGGATGTGGCTCAGTGGTGAAGTGCCTCTGGGCTCAATTCCCAGGGGGAAAAAAAAAGGTGGGGGGGAAGAAACTAGGAAAAGAGAGTGATAAAAAGAATCAAGTAGAAAAGAAAGAGAATAGAAAAAGGAATAATCATAAAAATTCCCTCATGCTCTGAGACTGGAGACTAACATGCCCAACTAGGAAAACACAGAAAAGAAGTTAAAAACTAGTTTATATTTTTACAGTTTCAAAGAGGTCTACTCACATACCCAGCAAATGACTTTCAAAGAAAAGCTAATAATATAAAGACAAGACCTGAGTTTTCTTCCTCAGAAAGCATTTGATGGAACACTGATAGACAAAAAAAAGCAGATCCTTAATTTGGAACCATTTCCCCACTTTTCCCACTTCTTTTCTCAGGTGACATTTCCCTGAGGTGTGCTCCTCCCTTACCTTCCACCTCAGCTGTCCCCACCCCAGCTGTGCAGTGACCCAGTGCAACTTTCCATTCCTCTGTCTCATACCAGGTGGGAACTCTGGAGGGAAGAAGCGATGCTTTTCTGTGTCTCCCTCACCCAAAACAGTAGTGGGTACCTAATAGAAGTCAAAGTAGATTTCGTTGAATAAAAAAAAAAAAAAAGAAGTAGATCTGCACACAAAAATGATCCAAACCAGATATGAAGGTTCTTCGAATATTTCAGAAAGACTGAAGTCTGATTGAGAAAAATCAGAGGGAATATTTGCCCTCAGTAGTCACTTCAGATTTGTTCTCATGAGTCATTTCTTATAACAACTGATTGATTAAATGGTCAGTGTGTGCAGGAAAGGATGCACTTCCTTGCCTCTTTGGCAAACACTGCCTGGTTTTCATACATCTGTTTGCTTGGTCCACATAGAAGTTGTCTTCTACAACTAAGACCAAATACCAATACCAACTCTAGAATAGATGTTTACTGCTGAACTGACCTACATCAGGAGCTAAATTATGAACATTCCTGTGTGCCCCAGGGCTCTTGCCTGGCTCTTACTTCATAGCTCTTTTCCTTAAATACCTGAAGTCCTCTTTGTTCACTGCAAATTATTTCTCAGACCTTCCCATTGACACAACTACTATTCTCAGTTCTCTCCTCTTGAGTACCCTCGTGTATACCCAGTGGTAATTTCAAACTGTGATTTAGTTACCAAAAATATTAGTCAACAAATTGCAACAATGTGGTTGGATATGTTCAGCCCATCCTTCTCACCCACCTGTTCTCTAGCAGATCTGAAATAACAGCATCTTCAGAAAAATTACACTTCACATATGGAGCTATTTGAAATTACTGTGAAGTAGAAAAGATATATCTAATTAGCAATATAAAAGGTAGTAGAGAAAAGAGGGAAGACTGATAGGTCTTCAATCTGTGCTGGGAATGGCCTCATACAATAAGATTGATTTCCCCAGAGTCATAGGAGAAAACAGTTAATGAGTCATCTAGGATCACCTAGGAAGGGATCCCCGGAGGGTGAGTAAGTTTTATCACATTATTTCCTACCTAAGGGCTTAAGGCAAATGTGAAGTTCTATGATTCATTAAGGTATCTTTTAATTACTCTTTAATGAAAATTTTTATTTATTTTCTCATATATACACATACAAGAGAGACACAAAATATATAAAGGATATTTATTTTCTAAATACATGCATTTGTGCAGGTTAAGAAAAGAAGAATGGGTATATTCTGGAGTTCAGCATATACAAGAAAAATTCAAGGAAAAGAGCCACCAAAAAATAAGACCTCTTGTTTTAGTCAGGTTTTACATTGCTGTGAACAAAAAAATCTGACAAGAACAACTAAAAGAGGAAAAGTTTATTTTGGCTCACAGTTTCAGCAGTTCAGTTCATGGTTGGCCAACTCCATAGCTCTGGGCCAGATGTGAGGCAGAACATCATAGCTGAAAGGTGTGGTGGAGGAAAGCAGATAAGGACATGTCAACTAGGAAGCAGAGACAGAGCTCCACTCACCAAAAATAAATATAAGCCTCAAAGGCACACCCTCAGTGACCCACTTCCTCCTACCTGCCTACTGTAACTACCCAGTTAATCCATATCAGTGGATTAATCCACTGATTAGATAATACCTACCATAATCATTTCACCTCTAAAAATTCTCACATTGTCTCACACATGAGTTTTGGGGGAATGTCTGCTATCTAAATCTTAACACCTTGACTCTACCCTAAATCTGTTAACTCACCTAAGGATTTTCATTAATGTTCTTACCTCTATGTATAGGGAATATTAGTCTGCCAAACAGGATATTTTTATGGATTGAGGAATATTTCATGTTTCAATGGTGACCTCCTCAGTGTCTAGTTAGTTTTCTTGACAAAATGTTGTTCTTAAATATTTATAGAGCATTGATCAAGATGTTGGAGTAGAGGATGAAAGGATAACAGGTTCTACAATACTCACTTCAGTTCTAGCATGCTGAGCTCTGCTGTATATGATGCCTACACGGGAGGAAGAGGAGGAGTGGAAGGGACAAGGACTCTGCCTCAGAGAATTCAGTCTGTAGATGCAGAAAGGCAAAGAAACACTTAAACACAGTAATAAGTGCAACATCAAAAGGTTCACACCAAAGAAAAGATATAATGTACCTGGAAAATTCAAAGAAGCTTCATTAAAGAAATGACAGCTGGGTCACTATTTGCTGATGACATGATTCTATATTTAGAGGATCCAAAAAACTCCCACCAGAAAGTTTCTAGACCTCATAAATGAATTCAACAAAATAGCAGGATATAAATCAACATGCATAAATCTAAAGCATTTTTATTCATAAGCAAAACATCTGAAAGGGAAATGAGGAAAATAACTCCGTTCACAATAGCCTCAAAAAAAAAAAAAAAAAAAAAACAAAAAACTTGGAAATCAAACTAACCAAAGAGGTGAATGACCTCTACAATGAAAATGACAGAACATTAAAGAAAGAATTTAAAGAAGAACTTAGAAGATAGAAAGCTCTCCCATGTTCTTGGATAGACAGAATTAATATTAGCAAAATGGCCATACTTCCAAAGGTGGTATACAGATTTAATGCAATGCCAATTAAAATCCCAATGACAGTTCTCATAGAAATAGAGAAAGCAATCATGAAATTCATCTGGAAGAACAAAAGACCCAGAATAGCCAAAGCAATCCTGGGCAGAAAGAGTGATGCAGGAGGTATCACTATACCAGACCTTAAACTCTACTATAGAGCAATAGTAACAAAATGGCATGGTATTGGCACCAAATAGACAGGTAGACCAATGATACAGGATAAAAGACATGGAGACATACCCACATAAATACAGTTTTCTCATATGAGAAAAAGGTGCCAAAAATTTACAATGGAGAAAAGATAGCCTCTTCAACAAATGGTGCTGGGCAAACTGGAAATCCATATGCAATAGAATGAAAGTAAACCCCTATCTCTCACCCTGTACAAAACTCAAGAAATGACAGCTGGGTGACAGCTTAACTTTTTGCAAAGATGGGGGAAGCACTATATGCAGAGACATGAAAATCTGAAATAGCATAGCACATTCTGGGGCTTGCCAGAGTTTATGCCTGGAGAACTGTGGTCTGTAAAGAGAACTGAGGTTTCTTGGATATAACTGTGGATACCTTGTATTAATAAAAGAAATATTACAGACCAACTTATTACCAAAGAGCATAGAGACTGGTATATAAGAGCAGTACTGGTCATCTGGCAATATATAGCAAAACAGTATTGTGACTCCCCTTGTTTTTATTAGAAAATCCTGAATTTTTACTAGTTTTGAGGGATTGATATCCTTGATTTAACGTAAGTTTACAGCTAATATGCTTCTTTCTCATTATTTACCCCCAAACATTTCTCATTTTAACCCTTCACATCTATATCTAAATCATCGGCAAAACTGCTGAAAACTTCAGAAGCATAGGTGTATTTTCTTCAGTTAATCTATCCATGATATGTCCCTGAAGTTTCAGATGCTTCTACTACTGTTTATATTGAACTCACAGATTTGATTTTTTTTTTCTTCTTTCAATGGTATTTCTACAGAAATCACAAGTTTGACTTCTGTGATAGTCTCACAGATAATTTATTTGAATCTAGTTAGAGTATAACATTCTCTTCTCTTATATAGTCTAATTAATCCACATTGACTCAGGAAATTTTCAATCTCAGTCCTGAACTCAAAAAAAAAATCACAATAAGACCTTACCATTTCGAGGTTAAACTGTTATGTGATAGAAAAGATTGGGCTATTCAGCTTCTATTTCTGACTAACATTCATGGAACAAAGTAATATTAAGGGTTCAAAAATGAATAAAATTTGACACTGCACTGCTTGTTCAATAAACACGATAAATTCAAAATGTTTCTACAAAGAACCTGCTGATGAATAATAAAATGAGTAAGTATAAATGTTTCAACAGCTAATGATACCACCATTTACCAGTGACGACTTCTGCCCCCTCTAATGTTGAAGTTTGAACACTAGAGAAGCATGCCAAGGCAAGCATATTAAGCAGGTTTTATTTAAAGGTAATAACACAGACTTCTCCCGAGAGGGAGAAGGGGGCCATGGCTGATGTTCTAAAGTCCCAAGAAGTGAGCGAATCCTACATCTTAAGGTCTCTTTTGTTCTCCAGTTCTCGCCCCTATTATCTCTCCTTCCTGCCTAAGTGACTAGGCCTGTTTTTGCAGGTGAGATGTAAAAAGTGAGAAGCAGATGGGGCAGGGGAAGGGCCAAAGTGATTCAGCCAGGCAAGGGCCCAGGGGGTGTCAGTTAGCATCTCCTTGCTTGCAGTCCTTGATAAGGGCAGGTAAATTTGGTAATCAATGGGCTCTGGAAATCCTTGACATTCCATTCTCCCAGGGGCAGTCTCCAATTTCCAGAGGGAGATGGCTTTTATGGCCTCCATTTCCTCAATTTGACCCAATCCCCTATTTCTACACTAACTGCCTGTCCCCAATTCTGGCCTCACTAACATTTTTCACAAGCTTCATAAATTTGCCCAGTAAGGCCTTCCGTTAATTACTCCACAGGTTTTACCCACCATCAGCTGTAACACATCTTAATAGACTCCACCTCAAGTTGTACTGAATTTGTGTTTTCTCAACTTCTTGAAAAAATATTCTTACCTAAAGTTGTTCCAAAAAATCATTCTTAGAAGTTAAATTTTGGCCACTTCAAATGCAGTATTGATTCCTAAAGTAAATCATAACAACTGAGAATTATGAGTGACATACTTGAACTTACCAAGACCCAAAGGAAACCACATGAAATCTTTTGCCTTTTTTCCAACAGACTATTAATGTTGTTCTTGTAATACAAAGCTGCTCCCCGCCCTCTCCATTGCATCACAACCTAGCTTGCCAGTCTGAAAGCTGCTCTCCCCGCCCTTTCCGGTGCAGCCATTTTCCCCGCCTCCCATCTACTTGCCAGTCTGTGAACATCCTAGCTAGCTATTGGTTCATCAGTCAGCTTGCAAGTATCCTTCTCCGTTATTGGTCCCCTGTTAACCTGGTAGAATTCAACTGCTTAAGGGTAGCTACCCCGCCATCTTTTCTCATGCTTTCTTTTCCTCTGACTCACTTTCTTTCTCCTCGCTTTTCCACTCTCTAGTGCATGCCCTTTCTCTTTCCTTTTTATTTTCCTCTCATTTTCTCTCTTACCCTGCAGGGAGACACTCTGTTTGCTTAATAAACTCCCATATGTGATTTCTTATGTCTGGTGTGGTTTTCGTGGGTTTTCTTACAGTTCTGGTGTCCTCCAACCTTCAAAAAACTGTTCTTTCTGACTGAGTAATGGTCTTAAACAAGTCTGATCTATCTAGACACATTTCTTTGAATGCTACAATCCATGTTTCTTCCTACTGTCACCATACCTCCTTATTCCCTTCCTAAAAAGAGGATCCCATATGCTCATTAGGCCTGTATAGTGGATATAAACAAGACTGTACAGTTAACCTGCTTAGGTTTAAATCCTGATTCAATCACCAATTGCATAACCTTGAACAAGTTAGGTGAACTCTCTGTGCCTCATTTCCTCATCCTTAAAGAGATACTAGTGTCTACCTAAGAAAGTTGAATCTTAAATGAGTTCATATTAGAAAAGTTTCCTGAAAAGCAACCAGAGCACAGAATGAGCACTATGAAAGTATTCACTGAATAGTTAAATAATAATAATAAATCCAAAATACTGTTTACTTAACTTCATAATGTAAGTTTTACATCTTTTTTATTACTTTCAATTTAACTTATCATCATACTCATCATCATCATCACTCCTAGTGTTGTTATTATAGCAAGATGATCTTGACCAAGATAATTGCCTATGACCTCATAATCCAATTTATGTCTGCAGAAGTAAATATTATTACATGGAAGTACCACAGAGTTTCAAGTCTAATTTCAGTCTTTCCCTAAGAATCTCACAAAATAAACTATAAAGGCCAGATGTGGTGGCAAATCACTGTAATCCCAGTGGATTGGGAGGCTGAGGCAGGAGGATTGCAAGTTCAAGACCAGCCTCAGAAACCTAGCGAGGCCTTAAGCAACTTATTGTCTCTAAATAAAATATAAGAAGGGCTGGGAATGTGGTTTAGTGGTGGGTTCAATCCCTGGTAATCATCATTGTCGCCGCCCGCGGCAACAGTCACATGGATATTGTTACTGCCTGCAGCAACAATTGCGTGGGTATTTATCGGAGGTGGACTGGAAACCAAGCTACTTCTACTATCTTTCTCTTTAGTGGGCTGCTTTCTTGCTTATTTACTTGTTCCCTAGCTTATAGAGGAAGTTTTAGAAGAAGAGAGAGAGAGAGGAAGAAAAGGCTTTGCTTAAAGGAGAATCTTTGCTTAAGAGAGAGAGAGACTACACTTTCAGAGATCTATATCTTAGTTCTGCTGCTTCTTCTTAAAGGTGCATCCTGCATCCTGTGTCCTTCACTCTGCTATCTAGAGGTGTGGCTTTACTTCTCCGTTCTGCAATCTGCAACCTGCGTTCTGCCATCTATCAGAGGTGCTGCTTATATGAGCTTATCTGTTTATCCCTGGTGCTTCCTATAGGTGTATCTTATATACCTAAGGCAGCCAATCAGCTTAGGATTAAGTAGCATGGTTGGAGCATGCACTGTGGTACTAATTAAGAATGAGGAACATCTAGCACAAAGGAGACATTAACTAATTAGGCAAAAGTAGATCATGCTGTGTTAACACTAATTATGTGCCACACCTCTTAGATCAACGCCAGCCGCCATCTTAGGGTTAACCAAACATGTCTTCTGCACATCATCATCATCATCTTAAATCTGTCTTTGAACTTCATTCTGACAAACAGATGGAGAAATTCCATTTCACTCACTATCTGGGCTCCCAATTATCAGGTTGTGCCAAAATTCTGGTATCTTTTGGCACCAAAGCATCAAGGAGTTTATCAGTCATCAAAGTTAAGAAGACCATTATCCCAAACCTCTCTTTTGAGCACATTTGGTGCACTGGAGTTCTGTCTGGAGTCCAGGTTTCTAGTAAGCACAGGTTGCAGGGATTTTCATCCCCTTTCCAGTATCAATATCTTTTCTTTTTCTCTCTCCCTTCACCCATTCTTCTCTCATTCTTATCCCCCAGGATATAAATTATGCTCAGTGGAAATTTTGTCTCTCAAAAGCAGAAGGAAGTTACTGAGATGAAACTTTCCATTTATATCCCACAAAAAAAAAAAAAAATCTGAATCAAAGGGGCCTGGCTCTGTATTTATATTTGAAGAACAGGGGGGAAAAAAATGGCATGGGCCAGGCACAGTGGTACACACCTGTAATGCCAGCAACTCAGGAGGCTGAGGCAGAATGTAACTTAGCAAGACCCTGTCTCAAAATGAAAAATAAAATGGGTGAGAGATACAGTTCAATCCCTAGTAGAAAGCACATTGGATTAGATGCCTAAAGAAAGGAATGAAAGAAGAAAGAAAAACAGACAGAAAAAATAAAATTAATGTTTCAAAGAACTGTCCTGCCACACATCAAAACCCCAATTTAGAAAAAAATAATAAAATAAAATAAAACCTAATTTAGGGGCTGAGGATTGGCTCAGTGGTAGAGTGCTTGCCTCAGCACCACTTAAAAATAAATAAACAAAATAACAGTATTGTGTCCAGCTACATCTAAAAAAATTATTTAATCCAATTTGATAGCTTTAATTATTTGAAAGACTTGTTTCTAAATGATTTGACCATTTCGAAAAAGATAAAATCTCCTATTAATCAATTCCTTTGACACCCCTAATGAACATCCAAAAGACTCTGTCAACCCTGGGACAGTATGAGCAGGATTTGTTCTTAAATTACAAAAAAAAATCATATTGAGTTGGAAGTAGAGAAACATGTTTTATTTTACAAATCCTATAGCAGCGATCACAAATTTAGAAATTAGAGGTCACACTTACTTGGTACTTATTATATGTTACGTAGATCAACTTGTGAACTCTGCCCAACAATCCATGAGGTAAATTCTATAACGATCTCTATTGATTGATGAGCTGAGCCACAAAGTTCAGCAACAGTCAGAGCCAAGATTTGGGAACCTGGGTCTTTCAAGTGCCAAGTCTGTCCACCAGCCCCACCTAGTGGTGAGGCAGCAAGCACAGACTGGCAAGTGACCGGACCTGAACCCAAAAGGAACCTGAGTCAGGCAATCAGCATGATTGTTTTTTAGCTGTTGTTGTTAGAATTTAACATAGCAATCAAAAGAGAACTTCTTTATCCAAACACCAACGGTCACTGTTTTACCAACTGCACTGTTCCACTTTTGCTCTAAATGTTAGAAAAATATTCCACAGCTTCTCTGTTAGAAAATCCTCCTTGTAAGACCAGTAAAATGAAGAAGGGGAGTAGAGGGAGGGAGGAAATACTGGGGATTGAAATGGAGCAAATTGTTTTCCAAATTGCAATGTCAGAATGAACCCCAATATTATGAATAAATATAATGCACTAATAAAATATTTTTTCAAAGAAAATAAAATCTTCCTGTGATGCAGTGTCATCTACTGCTTGCAGGCTGGCTGGGGGTACGCTCTCTGGAGTTACACCAACCTTGAGAGAATGCAGCCCACCCTTCAACATTTTGGTCTTTTCATTCAGCAAAGTTACGGTCCACTGAGGCAATGTACTGCAGCAGTTCAGAGCATATGCTTAAGAAACCTCTACTTACTAGCAGGTAAATTTGAATACCATCTCAAAACCCTATCAGCCTCAGATGCCTCATCCACAAAGCAAGTATTATAATAACTTCTACATCATAGGACTGTGATGGGTATTAATTTGGGTAACACATATAAAGCACTTAGCTCTTCCTTGATAATTATTAAGTGCTTAATCATTGTCTTGTTCTCATTAGCATTATTACTCTCAATACTACAGTTTATTGCTGGGGATTCTTCCTACTCCAAGGGAGACAGGTAAAGAATAACCTACATTACATGATTTCATGATTTCTATACAACATTACAGAAAGTAAATCGATGCTTCGCAAAGTGAATCTGGTTTCCTTTTTGTTTTCAATTAGAGCTTTATAGTTCTACAAAGTAGTTGGGTTCATCCCAGCAAACTCATACATGCATGGAAATCAATTTCAGGTCATGACCCTCCCTCTTTTCCTTCCCCCATTTCCCTCCAACCATCCTCCCTCTCCCATTCTCCTTCTTCTACTAGACTTCCTTTCACTTGTCTATTTATTGTTGATTGGATATTTTACTTATGCAGGTGAAGTTCCCTGTGGGTATTTGTATAAGTACATAACATGATTTTTTAAGAATTCATTCTCTCCACTCTGCCTCTTGATCTCCTTCTTCTACATTACTTGCCTTCCCTTTATCTTTATGTTATCCTCTCCCTCCCTCCCCCTTTCCTTTATTTTACTCTAGCTTCCACATATGAGAGAAAACATTTGATCTTTCAGTTTCTAAGTTTGGTTTATTTCACTTAGCATTATATTCTCCATTTCCATTCATTTACTGGCAAAGGCCATAATTTCACTTTTTTAATGGCTGAGCACAACTCCACTATATACATACACCACAATTTTTTAATCCATTCTTCTATTGATGGGTACCTGGGTTGATTCCATCATTTAGGTATTATGAATTGTGCCACTATAAACATTGAGGTGGCTGTATCACTATAATATGCTGATTTTAGGAATACTCTACTTTGGGGGAAATACCAAGGACTGGATAGCTGGGTCATAGGGTGGTTGGGCTGAGAGGTAGCTCAGTGGTAGAGTGCTTGCCCAACATGCATAAGGCCCTGGGTTCAATCCCAGGACTCTAAAAAAGAAGAAAAAAGAAATATTTCTGCTCATTCCAGATTAATGTAATTTGGGAACATGGATCTGGTTTCTAATGGCATTGCAAAAATTGGCTTTTTCGTTAATAGAACTGGAGAGTTGTGGGGGATAGAGTGTGACTGCCACCTAGTGTAACTTTTATGAATGGCTGATCAAAAGGTGTGTTTCTAAGAAAAACTTGAAATAAAATTCCATTAACACTGTTTTAAAAACCAAAAGCAATGTCAGGGTTTTAGATGAGCCAGAAATTAAATCTCTCTTCTTCCTTCTGACCAATTATGATAGAAACAATAAATAATAGTGGTTTGGCCTCCCAAGTCCAAACCACTTTTGCTATTAATAAAGTTGGCATCAGAGCATGCTGTCTAGAGCTGTGAGAGCTAAAATACCTTCCCATTCTGAACCTCAAATTAGACTAATGGACCTCCACAGACTTCCCCAAGTAGAGGAAGATCCATAAAATTTAGTGACTAGAGGGGACTGGGGATATAGTTCAGTTGGTAGAGTGCTGGCGTTTGATGCACAAGACCCTGGGTTCAATCCCCAGCATTAGAAAAAAAAAAAAATAGTGCCTGGAGAAATAGAAAAGAGCCCATGATGCTCGAGAGCTGGAAAGAGAGAAGTGCCTACTTTCTCCTTCCAAGCTTACCTATCAGATATGGTACTCCACGCCCAACACACACACACACACACACACACACACACACACACACACACATAGTGTTGAGAGAATGCATACCCATCCATGGGAAGGTAATATAGGGGAGTAGGAGTGGCTTTCCCCACCTCCAACCCTATCATATTCCTGCCTTTTGAAAAAAAAATCAGGAAACTGTAGCCAGGTATGGTGGTGAAGGCCTATAACCCCAGCAACTGGAAGGCTGAGTCAGGAAGATCACAAGTTCAAGGCCAGCCTCAGAAACTTAGTGAGACTCTGTCTCAAAATTTTAAAAAGGACTGGGGATGTGGCTCAGTGGAAAAGCACCCCTGGGTTCACTTCCCAGTACAAAAATCAATAAATAAACTATAATATCCAGTCACAGAGCCAAAAGATCTAAATATAATGTACTCCAACCAAAAACGAAAGCTTTAACTGTAATATTTTTGTGACTTGGAGGCAGTATCTCCATACAAAGGTCTTCTATTGATGAAATACTTTGTCACAAGCAGCTTTATTAGTGCTCACTCCAGGTGATGCAAGAGCACAGGGAAAGAGCAGAGAAGGATTTTAATTAGGATCCAAGCATGAGAATTAACATGTGGTCTCCTTTGGTTATCATGACTCAGGAAGAAGTCTTATGAAAAAAATTAAAGACCAATGAATGACAGAAAAATGTTCAACATCACTAGCCATTAGAGAAATGAAAAAGAAAACACAATGTGCTATAATCACACACCTATAAGAACCCCTAAAATTTAAAATGATGGCGATATCCAATGCTGGCAAGGGTGCGGGACAACTGGATTATCACTGGTAGGAATGTAAAAGGATGACCATGGTTGGGCGGTTTCTTATAAAAGTGAGCGTGCAACTACCATACAACCCAGCAGTCATAACTGGTCATGGTGGTGCATGTCTATAATCTCAGAGACTCAGCATGCTGAGGCAGGAAGACAGCAAGTTCAAGGCCAGCCTGGGCAACTTAGCAAGACCTGGGGTTGTAGCTTAGTGGTAGCACACCCCTGGGTACCCAGGAGTAAAAAACTAATGATGAGAAATTTAAAATAAAGTCTTCTCTTACTGAATATGGTATCTTAGTTATTTATTCTTATTCTTATTTTCTCTGGTTCTAATTCTATTTTCCTTATATTTTATATGTTCTGATTGTGAGCCAACAAAATAATTTTTGTGAAGTACGACACACAAAAAATAAATGTGACTTTGCATTCAACTCAGAATTATGAAGCACTTACTTCATGCCAGGTACTGTGCTGGGACCTGTGGATATGAGTAATATCTGAACACATGCTCTGATTTGCCTCTTTGTGTGTCCTACCACCAAGTACCATCCCCGATCTCCACTGTCCCTTGTGCAGGTCCTGATCTATTTCTTTCCCACGCTTCATTGCTTGATCTGGGATCTCTCATCGAAATTTAAATGGTGTGGAAGGAAAAGAAGAACTCTTTAGTAATCAACAGAAAACAGAAAGGCTCAAGACAAAGAAGTGTTAGGAGCTAAAATAGGGGATACAGTTAAAGGTGGATGTGTGCACTCCAAGCAGTGGAGTCACTGAACAAAGTCCCATGAAAAATACTGTAGTGTCAAATTCAAGACTGTTTATTTTGTATCTCCAATCTCCTTCTACCAACTCAAATTTATGCCATTACTCCAAAGAAAGATTAGTAAAAACCTAAAACTAAAAAATGGCTCAGATAGGATGAGTACCTTCAAAAATGTGAAAGACAGTGCTTTATGTACTGGCATAGTATTCTACAAAGTTCACTGCAAATGCTGATTTCAAAGCTCAGGTACAGTGATAAGCAGCTATTATTCCATACCCCTGATTTTAGGAAACTCTTGGAAGAACAAAGGATATCCCAGAATCTACATCAGTTACTGCTTTTTTGTTGTTGTTGTTTGTTCTGGGAATTTAACCCAGAAGTACTTTACCACTGAGCTACATCCACAGCCCTTTTTTTATTTTTTATGAGACAGGATCTTGCTTGCTAAATTGCTTCAGGCCTTGATAAATTGCTAAGGCAGGCCTCGAACTTGCAATCCTTCTGTCTCATCCTCCTGAGTCACTGTGATTACAGACATGAGCCACTGCACCCAGCTCTCATGCTTTTTAAAAAAATCTTTGACTCTTAAATCCAGAAAACATCGATGACACACTCAGCCCTATGGTACACTCAGGACCACAGATATGAAGTCATATATCTCTTTGTCACATGATGTCTTATGCGGTAAGCTCCTTTTCTAAAATTTGTTTTCTCATTTCAAGTTTATCTTCAATTAAATTAAATATTAAACATATTAAATCTGTTGAGAATGAAGTTTAACTGTGATTTTTCCCAAATCCCTAATCCTTCAAAGGACATTCTCAAAGACCTAGAATGAGGGCCAAAAGAAAAAAAAAAAATGTGCTAACCCTACCAAGGAAAAGTCCAGTCTGTTAGTTTCCTCAAGTAGAATCCAGCTTGTTATTAAATGAGCATATTCTTTATTGAGACTTCAAAATACGATCCAGCACAAATCCTGATTCAAGAATACAATGGGGGCTGGGGTTGTAGCTCAGGGGTAGAGTACTTACCTACCATGTGTGAGGCACTGGGTTCAACTCTCAGCATCACATATAAATAAAACAAAGGTCCATTGACAACTAAAAAACTACTTTAAAAAAAAAGAATAAAATGGAATGAGGAAGATGGAACCTAAGTTCCTCAACCACAGCAGAGACTATGTTGTATGTGTTTCTAGAACTTAGCAAATTATCTAGTACACAGGGGTTACTTAATATTTTTAATTAAATTAAACTATAATGAAATGGGTTTTCAAGAGAATTCTTTCAGTTACAAGACATCTCTGAAATAAATAGAAATACAGCTGATCCCAAAAGAATATAAGAGAGCTGGAGCAGTGAACACAGACAACTGGGAGCATCGTAGAGGAGGACGCTCAGTATAGCACTTGGACTTGGAGCAACCACTGGGGCTCCGGGCTGCTGCCTAGAGGAGGAGCTGCGTGGCGAACTGTTTGGACTCAGAGCAACTGCTCCTGAACACCAGAGCCTGCCCAGAAGAGAAGGAGGAGTGGGGAGGGTCGCTTAGACTCGGAGTGACTGCACCAGAGCTACAGGTGGTTGCCAGAGGAGGAGCTACGCAGCAAGCTGTTTAGACTCAGAGCGACCGCTTCTGAACACCGGGGGGCTGTCCAGAGGAAGAGGAGGAGCTTGGCAGGTTGCTTGGAATAGGAGTGACTGCATCAGAGGAGGAGGCGAATGGTGAGTTATTTGGACTCAAAGCAACTGCTCCTGAACACTGGGGGGCTGCCCGGAGAAGGAGAGCTGCGGGTCGCTAGGTCTCGGAGTGACCGCTCCTGAACACCCGGGGGGCTGCCCAGAGGAGGAGGAGGAATGGGGCGGGTCACTTGAACTTGGAGTAACTGCCCAGGGCTACGGGCAGTTGGCTGGAGGAGGAGATGCAAAGTGAGTTGCTTGGACTCCTAGTGACTGCGTCAGAACACCGGGCGGCTGTCCAGAGGAAGAGGTGTGTGGCGGGTTGCTGGGACTTGGGGTGACTGTACAGGGGACCAGGTGGCTGCTCAGAGGAGGGGTCAAATAGCCAGGCGATTAGGTGCAAGGCAGGGTCCCAGGACCTAGGCGGCTTCTTGGTGCAAGAGCCCCACAGAGACAAGCTTAGGGTGGAGTGAAGGTTCCAGGACTGCGGGCAGATACTCTGAGGAGAGGCAGCCTAAGGAGACTCATCTGCGAAGGGTGAGGCTCCCAGGCCCAGGAGATAGGTCCGGGCCCCTGGGAAACTTGCAGAGGAAGACAGACCAGCCCAGGTGGTAGTTGTAAATTGAGGGGAACCTCTAGGAAGGGAACTGACCAGTGAGAACTCCCCAACAGGTGAGTCTTCCCTGCCAGGTGAGGTTTTCCAACAAGGACAGTAAAACCAGAGACACAGGCACAAACAGGCCTTGCCTCAGGCCGCAGCCTAGTTCCCTGTTGGATGACCATTGGTCAACAAGTGGAGGCACCTCTGCCCACTATCAGGGAATATACCCCACCTGAAGGTGACCACCCCTAGAGAGGCAGCTTCCTTGTGGAGCACCGTGTTATTAATTTCCTCCAAGATTTCAGGCTACTGAAGGATAAGAGGGGATATACTAGAAATCTTCAGGGACATTATAAGTAAATAGAGAAAATTTGCAATATCTTAGTGGTTCACTGATACCTGAACAATATGAGAAAACAAGGGAAGAAAATGCCCCAAACAAATCTAGATGTTACATCAATAAAATCCAATGACAGCATGGCAGAAGAAATGACAGAAAGGGAGTGCAGAATGTACATAATTAAAATGATCAGGGAAGCAAACAATGAGATGAAAGAGCAAATGCAGGCATTGAATGATAAGATGAAAGAGCAAATGCAGGCATTGAATGATCACACCAATCGACAGTTAAAAGAGCAAATACAGGAAGCAAAAGACCATTTCAATAAAGAGTTAGAGATATTGAAAAAAAAAAAAACAAACAGAAATCCTAGAAATGAAGGAAACAATAAACCAAATTAAGAACTCCATAGAAAGCATAACCAATAGGATAAAACACCTGGAAGACAGAATCTCATATATTGAAGACAAAATATTTAACCTTGAAAACAAAGTTGAACAAACAGAGAAGATGGTAACAAATCATGAACAGAATCTCCAAGAACTATGGGATATCATGAAAAGGCTAAATTTAAGAATTATTGGGATTGAGGAAGGCTTAGAGAAACACACCAAAGAAATGAACAATCTATTCCATGAAGTAATATCAGAAAATTTCCCAAACTTGAAGAATGAAATGGAAAATCAAGTTCAAGAGGCTTATAGGACTCCAAATACACAAAATTAAAACAGACCCACACCAAGGCACATTATAATGAAAATACCTAACATACAAAATAAAGACAGAATTTTTTAAAGGCTGTGAGTGAAAAGAACCAAATTACATTCAGGAGGAAACCAATATGGATATCAGCAGAATTTTCAATCCAGACCCTAAAAGCTAGAAGGGCCTGGAGCAACATTTTCAAGCTCTGAAAGAAAATGGATGCCAACCAAGAATCTTATACCCAGCAAAACTTACCTTCAAATTTGATGATGAAATAAAATCATTCCATGATAACAAAAGCTAAAAGAATTTACAAAAAGAAAGCCAACATTACAGAACATTCTCAGCAAAATATTCCATGAGGAAGAGATGAAAAACAAAGAAGAAAATCAGCAAAGGGAGGACTTATCCTAAAGGAGTTGTCAAATAAAGGAGGAATACAAATCATATCTCAATAATAACCCTGAATGTTAATGGCCTGAATTTCATCAATCAAAAGACATAGACTGGCAGATTGGATTAAAAAAAGGTCCAACAGTATTTTGCCTGCAAGAGACTCACCTCATAGAAAAAGACACCCATTGACTAAAGGTGAAAGGATGGGGAAAAACATACCATGCACATGGACTCAGCAAAAAAGCTGGAGTATCCATCCTCATTTCAGATAATGTGGACTTCAAGCCAAAGTTAGTCAGAAGGATAAAGAAGGGCATTTCATAATGCTTAAGGGAAGCATAAATCAGCAAGATATAACAATCAAAAATATCTATGCCCCAAACAGTGGGTCATCCATGTATGTCAAACAAATCCTTCTCAATTTCAGAAAACAAATAAACCATAACACAATAATACTAGGTGATTTTAACACACGTCTCTCACCACTGGACAGATCTTCCAAACAAAAATTGAACAAAGAAACCATAGATCTCAATAACACAATCAATAATTTAGACTTAACAGACATTTATAGAATATACCATCCAACCAAGAGCAAATACACTTTCTTCTCAGCAGCACATGGATCCTTCTCTAAAATAGACCATGTATTATGCCACAAAGCTAATGTTAGCAAATACAAGAAGATAGAGACGCTACTTTGAGGGCTGGGGAGATAGCTCAACTGGTAGAGTGCTTGCCTCGCAAGCACAAGGCCCTGAGTTCGATCCCCAGTACTGCAAAAAAAAAAAAAAAAAAGAGACACTACCTTGTATTCTATCAGATCATAATGGATTGAAGTTAGAAATAAATGAAAGAGTAAAACATAGAAACTACTCCAACACCTAGAGATTAAACAATATGCTATCATATGATGAATGGATAAAAGAAGATATTAGGAAGGAAATTAAAAAATTCTTAGAGGTAAATGAGAACAAAGAAACATCATATCAAAATCTCTGGGTCACTATGAAAGCAGTACTTAGAGGTAAATTTATTTCATGGAGTGCATTTAATAAAAGAAGTAAAACTCAACAAATAAACAACCTAACACTACAGCTCAAAGCCCTAGAAAAAGAAGAACAGACCAACACCTGTAGTACACCTGTAGTACTTCTACTACAACTCCTGTAGTAGAAGACAGGAAATAGTTAAACTCAAAGGTGAAATCAATGAAATTGAAACAAAAGAAACAATACAAAAAAATTGATAAAATAAATAGTTGGTTCTTTGAAAAAATAAACAAAATTGATAAACCTTTAGCCACACTAACAAAGAGAAGATGAGAGAAAACCCAAATCACTAAAATGCAGAATGAGCAAGGAAATATCACAACAGACACGATTGAAATACAATACATAATTAGAAGCTATTTTGAAAATCTATACTCCAACAAAATAGAAAATTTCGAAGACATCAACAGGTTTCCAGAGACATATGAATTGCCTAAACTGAACGAGGGGAAATATAGAATTTAAATAGACCAATTTCAAGTAATGAAATACAAGAAGTCATGAAAAGCCTACCAACAAAGAAAAGTCCAGGACCAGATGGGCTCTCAGCCGAGTTCTACAAAACCTTTAAAGAAGGGCTGATTCCAATACTTCTCAAAGTATTCCATAAAATAGAAGAGGAGAGAACCCTCCCAAACTCATTTTATGAAGCCAATATTACCCTGATACCTAAACCAGACAGAGACACATCGAGAAAAGAAAATTTCAGACCAATATCCTTAATGAACATCAACACAAAATTCTCAATGAAATTTTAGCAAATCGCATACAAAACATATTAAAAAGATAGTGCACCAAGATCAAGTGGGTTTCATTCCAGGGATGCAAGGTTGGTTCAACATCAGGAAATCAATAAATGTAATTCACCATATCAATAGACTTAAAGTCAAGAATCACATAATTATGTCAATATATGCAGAAAAAGCATTTGATAAAATACAGCATCCCTTCATGCTCAAAACACTAGAAAAAAATAGGGATAGTGGGAACATTCTTTAACATTATAAAGGCCATCTATGCTAAGCCATGGTTAATATCATTCTAAATAGTGAAAAACTGAAAGCATTCCCCCTCAAAACTGGAACAAGGCAGGGATGCCCTCTTTCAACACTTCTTTTCAATATTGTCCTTGAAACTCTAGCAGAGCAATTAGACAGACCAAAGAAATTAAAGGGATACGAATAGGAAAAGAACTCAAATTATCCCTATTTGCTGATGATATGATTATAACTTAGAGGAACCAGGAAATTCCACCAGAAAACTTTAGAACTCATAAGTGAATTCAGTAAAGTAGCAGGATATAAGATCAATGCACATAAATCTAATGCATTTTTATACATAAGTGATGAATCTTCAGAAAGAGAAATTAGGAAAACTACCCCATTCACAATAGCATCGAAAAAAATAAAATACTTGGGAATCAATCTCACAAAAGAGGTGAAAGACCTCTATAATGAGAACTACAGAACACTAAAGAAAAAAATTAAAGAAAACCTTAGAAGATGGAAAGATCTCCCATGTTCTTGGATAGGAAGAATTAATATTGTCAAAATGGCCATACTACCAAAAGTGCTATACAGATTCAATGCAATTCCAATTAAAATCCCAATTATGTACCTTGCAGAAATAGAGCAAGAAATTATGAAATTCATCTGGAAGAATAAAAAACCTAGAATAGCTAAAGCAATCATTGGCAGAATGAGTGAAGCAGGGGTATCGCAATACCAGATCTTCAACTCTACTACAAAGCAATAGTAACAAAAACGGCATGGTATTGGTACCAAAATAGAAAGGTGGATCAATGGTACAGAATAGAGGACACGGACACAAACCCAAATAAATACAATTTTCTCAGACTAGACAAAGGGGCCAAAAATATGCAATGGGGAAAAGATAGCCTCTTCAACAAATGGTGCTGGGAGAATTGGAAATCCATATGCAACAGAATGAAACTAAACCCATATCTCTCACCCTGCACAAAACTAAACTCAAAATGGATTAAGGATCTCGGAATCAGACCAGAGATCTTGCATCTTATAAAAGAATGTAGGTCCAGATCTTCAACGTGTCGGCTTAGGACCAGACTTCCTCAACAGGACTCCCATAGCACAAGAAATAAAAGCAAGAATCAATAACTGGGATAGATTAAAAAAAAAAAAGCTTTCTCTCAGAAAAGGAAACTATCAGCAATGCGAAGATAGAGCCTACAGAGTGGGAGAAAATCTTTGCCAATCATACTTCAGATAGAGCACTAATCTCCAGAATCTATAAAGAACTCAAAAAACTCTACACCAAGAATGCAAATAATTCAATTGACAAATGGCCTAAGGAAATGAATAGACACTTCACAGAAGAAGATGTACAAGCAATCAACAAATATATAGAAAAATGTTCAACATCTCTAGTAATAAGAGAAATGCAAATCAAAACCACCCTAAGATTTCATCTCACCCCAATTAGAATGGCGATTATCAAGAATAGAAGCAACAACAGGTGTTGGAGAGGATGTGGGGAGAAAGGTACACTCATACGTTGCTGGTGGGGCTGCAAATTAGTGCAGCCACTCTGGAAAGCAGTGTGGAGATTCCTCAGAAAGCTTGGAATGGAAGCACCATTTGACCCAGCTATTCCACTCCTTGGCCTATACCTAAATGAATTAAAATCAGCATATTACAGAGATACAGCCACATCAATGTTCATAGCTGCTCAATTCACAATAGCCAGATTGTGGAACTAATGTAGATGTCCTTCAGTTGATGAATGGATAAAGAAACTGTGGTATATAAATACAATGGAATATTACTCAGCCATAAAGAATGATAAAATTATGGCATTTGCAGGCAAATGGATGAAATTGGAGAATATCATGATAAGTGAGATAAGCCAGTCTCAAAAAACCAAAGGACAAATGATATCGCTGATAAGTGGATGATGACACATAATGGGGTTGGGAGGGCTTAGTGTTAGGATTAGAGTTAGGGTTAGAGAGGGGGGCAAGAATGGAGGAAGGAAGGAGTGTATAGAGGGAAAGAGGGTTGGGAGGGGTGGGGGGGGAAGGGAAAAAACAGAATGAATCAAACAACTTTACCCTATGTAAATTTATGATTACACAAATGGTATGCCCTTATGCCATGTACAAACAAAGAAACAACATGTATCCCATTTATTTACAATAAAAAAATAAATTAATTAATTAATTAAAAAAAAGAAAATGAGAGACATGCTCCTGATTTGAAATTCTCTATCTCGTATATAGATTTCTCCAAAACCTTTACCTCCATCCCTGAGACCCAGGTATACATTTTTAAAGACCTTCTAGACATTGCCACCCACTTCATATGTTTAATCATGTCAAACCCAAATCTCCCTCATCTTTCATGTTACCCAATTGTTCTCAACCTGTGGAACACACAGCTAAGAGCCCATGCAGTCAGAGTACCAAGGACAGGTTGATGGCCGGGTCAGGCCCAGGTGCAGGCAAGAAGAGGGCACACTGCCATGGAAAATTCAAAAACAGCCATAAAATAGGCTAACAGCCAGCACTTTGTGGTCACTCCACACCAGCAGTTCTAAACAATATTAGTGATGAAGTACTTATTTTGAAACTCACCCTATTGACCCAAGTTTCAAATAATTGCTATGGTTAGTTTTGAGTCTAAATAATATTTCCTTAAACTTATACATTTTTCCAGACACTCTGGCACACACCTATGATTCCAGAGACTCAGGATTCTGAGACAGGAGAATCATGAATTCAAGAATCGTCTTGGCAACTTACTGAGACGCTGTCTCAAGATAAAAAGTTTAAAAGGGCTGGGGATGTGACTCGGTGTTAAAGTGCCTCTGGGTTCAATGCCTACTACCACAGAAAAAATGGACATAAATATTGTATTCTGCATGGAGTATGACTGAAAGAATGCAAGGAAACCCACACCTAATCCCATTCATTAAAAGCTTGCAAAGGTTTGGAACCATTCCAGAGTGCTTGGGGCTCTGTTCTTATCTCCAACTCCTGTGGTACTGCATATTCCCCCACTGAAATAGCGGATTTGAAGTAAACAATGATAGCAATGATAACAATGATACTGACAGTAAAGGCAAAGGAACAGAACTGGGTTCATTCAAAATTTTTGTGCTCTATTACCAGTTTGAGCTCTTGTCCTGTTTAAATTAAAACCTATTTTTTAATGTGAGAATTGCAATGTATGATTCTTGTGGCAAATGAAATTTTTAGTAATACTTAGAACATTTTACTGAATTTCGAATGTTTTTAAATTAAATTTTATAATATTTCCTTAAACTTATACATTAATTTATAATTAATTAACTTATAATTAATTTAAAACTCTTAAAGAACAAGAAAATACCCCTAACATACAGGAACTCAAACAAAAAAAGGAGTTTGTTTTTCCCTTGTAAATCCAGGTAGGTACTCCGAGGCTAGTAAGACAACTCAGGGTTGTCAGGGACTCAGGCTTCTTCCGCCTTAATGCTCTGCCATCAGCAATGACTTGCCACCACGTCCACCTTTCCACCTGAGGGGAGAGAGAGAGGATCCACACCGCCGCGGTAAGAACAAGGTCCAGCGGTGGTACACATTCTTCCACCTGCTGCCCCCAGGCAGGATAGGGCTGCTGCCCGTGGTTGTACAAGTTGTACAAATGTTGTCCAAAAGCAATTGGCAGAAGAGGTGAGCAGTGGCCGAAATCCAGTTTGCCCTCTGCTGCCTAGCTATTCACATCACAGCGCTGCACCTGCCCAGGGGACAGGGCAACGTTTGCTGACGCTCAGAGAGGCACCATTCAGGTTAGCAATAACTTTCTACCAAATACTGTTACAGAGTCAGAACAATCTGCACACAGAAAGGAATGAAATGCTGTGATTAGATGAGTAGCCACTACCCAACTAAAATCTTATTGCAAAAAAATAACAACAAAAAGGCACTATAGATGGCAGATATCTAGAGTATAGATTACAAATACAAATATCAAAGGAAAATACTATTTTATGTAGGGCAAAAGTTCTTTACCTAGCATGGGTGTCTTAGCCCATTAGGGCTTCTAGAACAAAATACCATAGATTGGGTAACTTAATGGGAAGTTATTTCTCATAGTTCCAATGACTGTGAAGTCTTAGATCAAAGTACTAGCAAATTCAGTGCCTGGCAAGTAACTGCTTCTTCATAGACGAGTGTCTTTTGCTATGTCCTCATATATGGAGGAAGGAGCTAGAGACCTCTCTCAGGTCTCTTACAAGAATGCTAATTCCATCCCAAAAGCGACCTGATCACCTGCCAAAGGCCTCACCTCCAAATATATTCACATTGGGAATGAGTTTTCAACATATGAATTTTGAACATTCAGACTATAGCAACAGAACTTTGGGATTGAAGTCAAGGGATTCATGAACTGGGAAAAGAAAAAAACATTTCATCTTAATTTTTATTCACTTCTGATCAAAATTAGTATTTCCATTATGAACACAGGCAATAAACTATAGCAGTATTAGCATTAACTATAACTTTGTTAATAATGTGAATTATACATCATTTTCATTAAAATACAATTGTTGCAGAGAACTTGACATACAATTCATGTTCATCCCTACTTAAAAATTATGGTGCCTTAGAGAGAAATAAGGAAATTTTTTAAAAAGAGGGGCAGGGATCTCAAGAAAATAGAAGGGAGAAGGGAGAAAGGGAATGAGCAGGAGAGAGGAGGGTTAGCAAAAGGGAAGGAAAGGGGAAGAGTAGCAGAATGAAATTAACCAAACTATGTCATGGTATGTATGGATATACTATAATGAATTCCACTTTTATGTATAACATACCATATCAATATAAAAATCATGGTAGCTTTTTGGTGCCAGGTGTGGTGGCCCATTCCTGTAATCCCAGTGGTTCAGGAGACTGAGGGAGGAGGATCAAAAGTTCAAAGCCAACCTCAGCAATTTAACAAGGCTATAAGCAACTTAGTGAGATCCTGTCTCAAAGTAAAACATAAAAGCTGTTGGGGATGTGACTTAATGGTTAAGTGCCCCCAGGTTCAATCCCCAGTACCAAAAAAATGAAGAATAAAAATTATGGTAGCTTTTACAATGACCACCATATTTTATTATTTAATGCATCATAATGGCTATAGAGCCATCCTGGGCAACTTAGTGAGACTCTGTCTCTAAATGAAATTAAAAGGGCTGGGGATGTGCCTCAGTGGTAGAGCACCCCTGGGTTCATTCCCCAGTACCACACACAAAAAATATCGCAAAAGATATATATTATACTACCACAGTTTATAAAGATAATTCTACAACCACATTTCCTTTTTTACCACTGAGCTACATCCCTAGTCCTTTTTATTTTTTAGTGAGACAGGGTCTCACTAAGTTGTTTAGGGTTTCACTAAATTGATAATTATATCCATTATATCAATATAATTGATATAATAGTTCGAATAGAATCTCCCTAAAATTCATGTCCTTCCCAGAATCTCAGAATATGAACTTATTGGGAAATAGATCGTTGCAGATGTAGTTTAAATGAGGTCATACTGGAGCAGACTGGGTTCTTAAACCAATGTAACTGGTGTCCTTGAATAGAGGAGAAGAGACACACAAACACGAGTGAAGATGGTTATGTAATGTTGGAGACAAAGATCTGAGTAGTGCAACTGCAAATCAAGAAACATCAAGGATCACTGGCAACACCAGAAACTAGGAGTAGGCAAGGTAGGCTCATCCCCTAGAGTCTTGAGAGAGTGTGACCCTACCACACCTTGATTTTGCACTTAACTGTGAGATAATCCCTCTCTGTTCTTTTAACCCACTTGATTCATGGTGCTTTGTTAAGGTAGCCCTAGAAAACTAACACAATTGCTTTTCTTTATAATACAGACAGTCCCTGACTTATGGTGGTTCAATTTAAATGATTTTTTTGTTTTGTGATCATGCAAAAGTGACATGCATTTCAGTAGAAACTATGCTTTGACTTTTGAATTTTGATCTTTCCCCAACCTAGCAATATGTGGTCTGATATCTTCTCACAATGCTGAGCAGTGATAGCAAACAACACTCTCGAAGGTGCACAAAAGATACCCCACAGTGCATTGCCTGCCCTGTGAGGCTCAGCAGCCTGGGGTGTATTAAATGTATTTTCCACTTAGAGTATTTTGCAATGAGTTTATTGCGGTGTAACGCCATTGTAAGTTGAAAAGCATCAGTATTAGTCTTCTAAAATCAGTGTGATCGTTTTTTTAAACAAAAGTCATTAAAAACATTATTTTAGCCAGGCACAATGGCACATACCTGTAATCCCAGTAATTTGGGAAACTGAGCAGGTGGATGGCAAGTTTAAGCCCAGCCTCTGCAATTTAAAAAAACCCTGTCTCAAAATAAGGTTTTAGAAAGGACTGGGGGTATGACTCAATGGTTGTCTCCTAATTCAATCCCCAGTATTGCAAACAAAACAAAAATATTTAAAAAAAAAAATTTTTTAGTCCCATCTACAGTCAGTCCAGAGAAGACTCATGACAATGCAGTTTTCTCCCGCAGCTAGTTTGCACAGATTCAGCAAAGGGACGACTGTGTCTGTGACTCCGGGCAATTGGTTTCTAGAAAATACTTACAAAAAGAAAGGAACCTTGTCCAGATTGGGACAAGTGTTGGGTAGCTGTGTTTAACTGAAAAGTCTGAATTTAGAGATGAGAGCTTTCTTTACCAGTCGCAGGAAGTTAATGCTTTGTGTATTTAGGTATAAAATAGGCATAATTATGTCCATGTACAAATATATCACACTGAATCTGTTTACATTTGTGATTTTAATGCACTAATCAAGATAATAATACAATAATATGAAGAGAAGGACGATCAGTAGAGAAGAGCAAGAGACTCAGGGAAGGAGGAGAGGAAGGGGAAGGTACAGGGTATGAATCTAATCAAATTATGTTATGTGTGTGTGAAATATGGCATGATGAATCCCAATATTATGTTATTGCAATGCACTAATAAAAGAGGGCATAATTATGTCTTTTAAAGGGGGCTATCATAAAGATTCTGAAAAAGAAAGTGTGTGTGGAAGTACCTTGACCAGTGTCTGACCAGTAAGGGTTTAAGGAACCAGGCTCACTGGTGCATGACTATAATCCCAGCTACTGGGAGGCCTGGGGTGGCTGGATGGCAAGTACAAGGTCAGCCTGGGCAACGTAGTGAGACCCTGTCCCAAAAATGAAATAAAAGGGAGCTGGGGTGTAGCTCAGATGTAGAACACCCCTGGGATTAATCCCTAGCATTGACAAAAAAAGAAGAAAAAGAGAGTTTAAGAAATATTGGTTGTATGTGTTGCGACCATAGTAAATTCAGGGAACTGTGGGTTAAGACTCTAGATTCTGTGGAGGCACTTTGGATTGGGCAGAGGGGAATGAAGCGGGTAGGGGGCAGGGGATGGGAAAGATGGTGGAATGCGATGGACATCATTACCCCATGTACAGTACGACTGAACAAATGGTGTGACTCTACATGTGTACAATCAGAGAAATGGAAATTTGTACTCCATTTGTGCACAATGAATTGAAATACATTCTGCTATCAAGTATAACTAAATAGAATGCATCAAAAATTTCAGAAAGACTCCTAGATTCTGGAACTTTATTTTTTAACTCTTCTAAACACGGTATCATTTTGTTACCTGTGTCAGCAGAGAGAATCCCAAACTGAATCCTCTCAGAAGTTTCCTTTTTATTTTCTTTGAGAGCAGTGATGGTCTTTTTAGCCATAACCAGGGGGAGAGACAAAGTGGTTATTGTGATGTGTATCCTTCATTTAGTCGACTGAAGGGTGGAGGATTAATAAGCAGAGCCCATCAGGAAGTAAGTTAGTCTATTTCTCCTGATCCTTGAGGATCCATTTATTGGTTCTCAAAGGAAAAGAGTGTCAGGAGACAGCTCCGTGCTTATTATTTTCCTCCTTTGAGGCATGCCTTAATTTCCTTTTTTTTCCTGTGTAAGTTAAAATATAGTATCTTTTGCTTACTTCAAATTTCTCACAGGTATAATGAAATATTGATAAATCAATCATTTGATTAATTTAACTAATCAACCAAAGAATAATACTATCTGTAACTCATTTAAGTGTGTTTACCATGTGGCCAAGGATAATCTTACAACTCTTATGGGGGAAAAAGCAGCCCCAGACACCATTCACAGAGAGGCCTTAGAGGTATTTCAGCTTGTCTGACACTCACAGCTGGGCTGTGTTATTCTTTTATTGAGCATAAACAATCTCACAGGATACAAACTCAGTCAAGGGATCTGATGTATGTTTGAATTGTTTCTAGTTTTTAGTTGTTATAAATAAAACTGCTAGTAACTTTTGTGTACAAATTTTTGTATTAAGTTTTATTTCTTTGTCTTGTGTAAATAGCTAGGAGTGTAAATAGCTAGGGTGTATACTTATAGTGTAAATAACTATATCAAATGGTAGATGCATGCTTAACTTTTTAAGAAACTTCCAAACTGTTTTCCAGAGTTATTGCATCATTTGAAATTTACATCAGCAGCGTATGAGAACTCTAATCCTTTTATATTATTGCCAATACTTATGTTGTCAGTCCTTTTAATTTAGTCATTCTAGAGTGTCTGTACTGATTTCTCATTGTGGTTTTAATTTGTATTACCCTAATGACTACTGATAATGAACATGTTTTTATTTTTATTTATTTGCTATATGTTTATCTTCCATTGAATGTCTGCTTAAATATTTTGCCCATTTAAAATTAAGCTGTGTTGTCTTTTCCCCCTTATATATATTTAAGGTGTGCAACATGTTTTTATGTACACATGCAGAGTTAAATGACAACTACAGTCAAACCAAGGAACATATCCATCATCTTACACAGTTACTTTTTGTGCGTGTGACCAGAACACCTAAAATCTATCATCTTAGAAGTGGTTTCTGGCATCAGGTGTATTTACAGGACACTAATTTAAAAAAAAGTAAACTATAAATGGATTGAAGAAGGATCAGTGGAATGGAGGGAGGGAGGGGACTGAGAGGGAAGTGCTGGGAATGAATTCTAGCATGTTGGGGTCCATGCTTTTGTGATTATGTCTAGGTATATCCTGGTGTTGTATCATAACTAAAATAATTAAAAAAAGAAAAAAATTTCCATTATATGATAAAATATTATTAATTAGCCCCCATGATATGCATGAATCTCTGGACATATTCATCCTTGATAATTGCAGTAGGTACCCTTTGTCATATCTCTGTTGCTGCACCTCCATTGCCTTTGGAACCACTGTTCTACTGTCTTTCTATGTATTCCATCCATTTTTTATGCCATATATAAAAGAGACCAGGCTGTATTTTACTTTCTTTGTGTGGTTTATTTCACCTATCATAGTGTCCTTCAAGTTTAATACATTATTGCAAGTGGCAAAATTCCCTTCTTTTATAAGGTTGACTAATATTTTTATATAATGGAGACAAACATGTATGTATTTAACTACTCATATGTCAATGACAAGGTATATTTTCTCATTACCCATATTTGAGTGTTCTTTATATATTCTGGATGCAAGTCCTTCAACAAATTTTGGAACATTTTTTCCCTGTTCGTGGCTTGTCTTTTCATTCTCTTAATGATGTCTTTCCATTGGACATTACTTTCCTATGTTCATGTATGAACACATGACCAGTGTAACTCCACATCATGTACAACACAAGAATGAGAAGTTAAACTCCATGTTTGTAGAATGTGTACATTATCTGTTTATCCTCAGTTTGCTAAGAACTTGTATCTGTAATGGATGTTGGTTAGAATATAATTACAGATGTATGGGCATGTTACATATTTTTTAGATTTTTATGTGTCAACTTAGGTATGAAATACAATCTAATGATGTGTTTATGGGAGAATAACATCAAATTTCAAAAAAGCCAGTTCTTAGAGAAATTTTTCCCTGAACTTTTATTGCAATTGTTAGTTGAGAACTTCCTATGTTTTAGACCATGTGGGATACTGCAACAAGTTACATAAACTGGGTGACTTACAAACAACGAAAATTTGTCGCTTACAGTTCTGAAGTCTAAGATCCAGTAAGTGACAGCAGATGCTGGGCCTGGGGAGGGCTCACTTTCTGGTTCATAGATGGCAGCTTCTTGCTGCAACTCATGATTAACTAATCATGAAACTTTGAAATGATGACTTGGATGAACATGTAGGTAACTTTTAATTTTATTCTTGGGTTGTACTACTGGATTTAAAAAGATCAACAGAGACTCATATTTGGATAATAATTGATAAATCTGGGAAGTATTGCTTGATAAGTTGCCCTCCTACACAATCTTTTTGAATTCTATGGAGGAATGCCATTAAGAAGCAACTCTCTTTCTCTCCATCTCTGTGTCTCTTTCTCTTGCACTCTTTTTATATAATCTCTCTATATAAGACATTATAATATTTTTGAAGACAACCTTTCACTCTATTTGTTTATGTAGTATCAATTCCCATGAAATAAAATATTTTAAAACTAGCAGCCTGTAAAAATTTAGTTTCTCCTGAGGAACATATTTGTTTTCTTGTTATAGCTAATGATTATTGTATAAAAGATAATGTTTTCACCTTTCTCACTTAGCTGTGAAAGAAGTTCATACCTTTGCACATTATTGGTGGTGATGTAAATTAGTACTCTTATGGAAAACACTATGGAGGTTCCTCAAAAACTTAAAAACTTGAAGTACCATGTTATCTTTCAATCCCCCTCCAGGGTATATATTCAAAGGAAATAAAATCAGTATGTCAAAGAGATATCTGTACTCCTGTTTATTGTAGCACTATTCACAATAACCAGGAAATGAAAACAACTTAAGTATTCATCAATTTATGAATAAAGAAAATGTAGTATATTTTTTAATACAAGTTAGCATTTATTTCAGGAATAATATGGAAGCAAGAACAAAAGCAAAAGTGATAGGTGAGAGAGAAGGAGAAGAAAATATATCATCAGAGTAGGGGAAGCCATGTAGCTGGGAAGTCCTGGGCAGAATATGTAGTGTATTTGCAAAATAGAATGTTATTTAGCCACAAAAACAAGATATCATTTGCAACAGCCTAGATAGAAGTGGAGATCATCATGTTAAGTGAAATGCACCAAGTGTGAGAAGACCAGCACTACAGGATCTCACTCATGTGTGGAATCTAAAAGTTGATTGCATAGACTTTCAGAATAGAGTGGTGGGAGCCAGAGCCTGAGGAGAGCAGGGGTTGAAAAAATTGGGGGGAAGATTCATTAAAGGGTACTCAGTCCCAGTTAGGAGCAATAAGTTCTGCTGTGTTATTGTACAGTAGGGTATTGTATAGTAAGTATTGCTGTGTTATCTGTACAGACTACAGATAATGATGATGTGCTGTGTATTTTGAAAGGTAAAAGAAAGGAATCCAAACATTTTTACCATAAATAAATAATTAAGATATGAGGATATACATTATGTATAATCTGATTTAAACATTAGACATGTTCACACATATGGAAGTATCACATGGCACCCCATTAGTATGTGTAATTTTATGCTTTTATATGTCAATTAAACAATAAATTCAATTAAAAAAGAAAAAGGGAGTTTATAATACCTTTGGGAATTGACATTAATAACAGCATAACATACAATCTGCAAAAATTCATTTTATATTTTAAAATTTATTTTCTCTTCTTTTTTTGTATATTTTTCTTGTGTTGACTACCTCTTTGATAGATTGAGGTAAAATATAATGAAATAGAGTTATGTAAAAATTAAACATGTAAATAAATTAGTTCCAGTTTCTGAGAGTTTGAGCAAAAAGTGGGATTCTCATTCAGGCTTCCTCTTAGTGTATAGTGAATCAGACTACCCAACAGTTCATATAAAATGACCCAAAAGGTCCTACTGTCTGATCTTGCCTACCTTGTTAGCCTCACAAACCATTTCCCTCTGTATTGCCCAAACTGACCTTTTCTTAATCTTTGAAAATGGAAACTACACCTGTCCTTGCTTGGAACTTAATTCCCTGAAATCTTTGCATGGCTTCTTCCTTCACTTTGAAATATCACCTCCTTATTCACTTTGAAATATCACCTCCTTACAGAATTTTCTATAACCATCCTGTCAAAATTGCTGGCTATCCTATCCTGACATTTTTCATGCGTATACTTTCCTTAGTCTTTTTCTACTATGTACGACTACTAGAATTACAGAGTTATGCATTTATCTACTTGTAATCTCTCTCCCTCAGTAGAATGTGAGTTTTACAAAGGCAAGGTCTTTATCTTCTACATTGATGTCATTCCAGTGCATGTCACAAGGCATATGATTATTTATTGAATGAATAAACAAGGTACATCAACTCCAGATGTCAACTGATCAATTTATTTTTGACCAAATATTTGGGAAAAATCTCCTGGAGAGATCATGAACTTCTGCTGTCTCTGTCTTCATCTTGTCATCTTAGAAACACTGCTTTTTTTTTTTTTTTTTTTGCTGTGTTTACTTTACTTTACTGGGTTATTTGCTCAACTTTCCTTCATTTCAAATCAACCCAAAGGTGTGATCCACTACATACCAATCTTCCTTTAAAATGTAAGCCTATTCCTAGGTATATTAATTATTTTGCATAAGCAATAAGAACTAAGAATAATGTAACTTAAAGCTTATGTTATAAATAGAGGACTTGAAAGTCAAGTTAGGAAAAAATGTGTTACTCTCACCATCATGAGTGTTTGAGACACCTGTGGAGCTCACTGTATCTTTATTCACTTCTCTCAACTAATCAAAGATTTTTTTTTTTTTGCCTATGTTACATATTATTCAAAATGGTGGCTCTAACAGTCTCTGGGCTGGTACAAGTCTTGATGAATCAGAAATAACTGAGTAAAGTTAAAGTCAGTATTTCCAGGGTCTATTTCAAAGATTCTGACTCAGGAAATTTGGAGACAATCCTGAAAATCTATCCTTTAAGACAGTACTGAAGTAATTATGAATCAGATAGGTTTGGGAGACAGTGCTTTAGATTATTGCTAGTTATTTAGAGGTCAAATAAAAGTTTTGGCTCAGTTATGATTTACTGATAAGCACCAATTTTCTTTCATCTGAGACAAAAAGGAATTCTCCACTCTTCCATTAGGAGTAGAACACAGAATATTAGAACAGGAAAACTAAGTGCAAGAATGAAATATGAATGCATCAAAAAGGTCAAAAAGTGTGAGAACAGGATTAGGTGAGTGATTTCAGAAAAATGGGCAAGCAGTTATTGGCACTTAGGGTGAAAGAGTCTAAATAGAGGCATTGGGGACATTTATTTCAAATTACCTTCTACCAAATCTTCATTTGAAGGTGATGTCTACTTCAACTAGCATGTTCTTGTCCATCACAGCCAGAAATTGAAGAATTTGAGAATTTGTCTCTAAATGCAAAAAAATAAAGCCACGTTTGTCATCCACAGATGTAAATGGGGGAAATCAAATGAGGGAGAAAACATGATCCACTCATGAGCTCTCATGAATTTTGACTAATTTTTGTGAGTATTCTAATTTTTCTCAAGGCTGCCTTCATGTCTTTGTTCCGGAGACTGTAGATGACTGGGTTTATAAGTGGGGTCACTGAGGAGTAGATCAAGGTTACAATCTTCTGTGTCCCACCTGGATTTCCAGAGTTTGGACTGATGTACATCACCATGAGTGTTGCATAGAAGAGAGACACCACAACTAGGTGAGACCCACAGGTGGAGAAAGCCTTGTGTCTTCCAGCAGTTGAGGGGACATGAAACACTGCTCTGAGGACCAGGGTGTAGGATGCGAGGATGAAGATAATGATTGAACTCAACAAGGAACAAGAAAGCTCAATTCCAGGGGCAGGAACACAGGACAGGGCCAGAAGAGGGCCCGGGTCACAGACAAAGTGGTCAATGGTATTGGGACCACAAAAGGGGAGTTGAGTGATAAAATAGATAGGCACTGGATAGCAGAGGAAGGCTGTCACCCAGCAGAGGACCACCAAGACTGTGCAGAGACGATTGTTCATGATGGTGGGATAGTGCAGAGGCCGACAGATGGCCAAGTATCGGTCAAAAGCCATAAGGGGCAATAGGAAGGTCTCGTTGGTGCCCAAGGAGAAGAAGAAGTAGAACTGCAGGAAGCAGGCTGTGAAAGAGATGGTTTTGGTCTCAGACAGGAAGTTTCGTAACATATTTGGGACAGTGGTGTTGATGTAACAGATTTCCAGGAATGAGAAGTTGGCTAGCAGGAGGTACATAGGGGTGTGGAGCTTATGGTCCAGCTTCACCGCACAGACAATGGCCCCATTTCCCATCAGTGTCAGGATGTAGGACACAAGGAACAGGATGAAGAGGAGGGCCTGGGTCTCTCTGGAGCAGGAAAAACTCAGGAGTATGAATTCAGTCACCATGTTGGCTCCTGATGCATTCATGGCTTCCTAAGGGCAGAGAAGAAAAATGGCAATGTCACATATAACCTCATTTCCTAAACCTCTGAGATGTTCCCTTTTTTTTCCCTTTTATTTTGAGATTGTAAATTCCTCAGATTTTATTATTGTATTAAGCAAACTGCGTACAAATATTCTGAAAGCTACACTCTGACAACTGTCAAACTTTGTGAGAACACTTTTCTATCAGACTCTGAACTCTTGCACTCTGTTTCATTTCTCTTTCAGAATTTTCTCACAAAGATAGTGTCTTAAACACTAAGCAACTTGAAATGGTTAATGACAATAAATACAACTTGTGTAGATGTTAAAGTTATGTGTTTGTTTCTGAAGAATGCCATAAAAAAGATCCTCAATAATAATTATATGTATTTTCTGAATGAGATACACATATTATAGGCATCACAAGAGGAAGAGGAGATAGAAAGGTAATGAATTACACAATGAAATATTTGTGTATTTCACCTCTTATTGTGCAATTCACTTTTCATTCTGCATCTCTGTTGGAGTTATCAGTGTGGGTATGTAAAATAACCCAGAGAAAGGGTCAAAAGTGCCATCCTACCTCTATGTTCACCAAACATTGTTCACTCAGGAAACCTTTAACTCTCCAGACACTACATAATGATTTTCAGTTTGGTTCTATCATTTAACTTTATATAACTTCTGTAAAACCTTAGTCTATGTAAAGTCCACTTATACACTGAAGAATAGACAGTGGATTTGGATATAATTTAAGATGTTTCAGATCTCTGCCTGGGGTATCTGGAAGATTTTTGGTATCCTGATTTGTGGATGGGTGAAGTGGGTGGCAAAAGCCATACTCCCAAGCAGACACCTCTGTGTCCCGAGGCAAAGGTGGGAGCCACAGAACATGTGTCTGGACAGGAATCCTCTCTTGTTTCCCCATCTCTTCTGTCACTTGAATCTCATTACAGTTGGAAGGTTAGAGTTGTTTGGAAAGTGAA
The DNA here is from genome assembly GCF_902686445.1 of Sciurus carolinensis. Taxonomy (NCBI): domain Eukaryota; kingdom Metazoa; phylum Chordata; class Mammalia; order Rodentia; family Sciuridae; genus Sciurus; species Sciurus carolinensis. The sequence goes on along the minus strand of NC_062214.1, from coordinate 119,709,378 downwards.
GGGAGAATCCTCATGAGAACCTCCTTCTCTGAGTTAGACTCTGTTTGGGACATGGTCTGACTTCCTTTGTGAGAGAGGAAAAACAAAGCCAATGAAATCACATGATTCATTTGCCAGAAGTTTCATCTGAATAGTTGATTGGTTTTCAGTATGATTTCCATTAATCTTTTGGTCCTAAATGTCAAAGTGAAAATGATAGAGTGATGTTTATTCAGGAAAATGTAGGTTCAGAATACAGCCCCAGACACTATAGAAATTTATAGCTAATAGTATTCAGTAATGTGTTAGTTACAAAATGTACTACTTTCCAGATTGCATTAGGTTCTACTTTTGAAGGATAAGTTTGGTTATCACATAGGATGGAAGGGATTCTGAATTTGTCACAACATACCTCATTTGAAGACTTTTTTTTAAAGCCTGTGAATCAATTGAAGACTCTTTTTAAAGCCTGTGAATACTGCCTCCTAGGTCTAAAGTGCTGTGGGTATTTGTTGGGGGCTATGCCATACGGACTATGCCAAGATGGCGACTGGCAGCCAGCCAGAAGTTATTTTGATCACATTAGCAGTGAGGAAGTCGGTTAACATAAACACACCCAGGTGCTTTATCATTGGCCTTATTCAAATAAGTCCATGCACACAACGCGTGTACATGTGTTCCCGAGTGCTCCTGCTTGTGCCTGCTAGTTTTGACCTTTACCATGATTGGACAGCTAGCTCCTCGCCTGATCTTCACTTAACTAGTGGTGGCCCTACCCTCCGCCTCCTGGAGAGAATATAAGCCAGCTCTCCTCAAGCGCTGGTGTTGCCGGGTTCCTGAATCATCAACAAACTCCTTCAAATTCAAGAGTCTCACCACCCATTTATCTCCCGCACCAAACTGACTCTGCTGGACGGCGTCAAGTGGTGGCCTGTATGGGAAACTCTGCATTCGTCTCCCTTCCCGAGAACCCAAATGGTAAGTAGCGAGGTAAGCTGCAGCCCCTGTCTCTAAGGCAGTTAGGTGCTCAGGATAGCTGGCCAGGTAGTGAAATACAAAAATAAATAGGATAGTAAATGAGCTCCGGAGTGCGTGTATTTTGTGTTGTTTATGTGTTCATACTACTGTTAGTGTGGTCTTTTTTCGTCCTGTATCAAACTTATTTAGCATCAAAAGATGGGTTCAGAAATATCATGAAATCAGTCTGAATGGATAATTCAAAAAGGAGGCATAAAAAATGTATTACAAGAAGGAGAAGAAGTGCTAGAAGAGATTAAAGAGGAAGTTAGCTGGAGTAGCCAAAAACAGGAAGAAAGATCTGAGGAGGAGCTAGAGAATAAGTGAGTTAACATTGCAGAGTTGCTGGAGGGCAGGAGAGACCGTGAGATAATTACCCCCTCAGCACCCCCTTATGATAAAAGGTGGGAAGACCCAACATTTTGTAAGCACTCTTGTCAGCCATGTTGTAGTGGAGTCCCAAGTGATAAACAGATTGGGGATCACTGGGACCCTGTGGAAGGCCCATTAAGACTGTCCTGCCCAGTCTTGGCAGACAATCAGGGGCAGCAATTTCATCAGACCCTAGAATTTAAAACAGTAAAAAATCTTAAAGAGGCAGTCACTACTTATGGGCCCCATGCTCTGTTTACCGTGAGTATGGTGGAATCCATCACAACACTTAATCTGACTCCTAGTGATTGGGCGAGTATGTGTCGAGCAGTTTTGCATGGTGGACAATATCTAATGTGGAAAGTAACCAATCAAGAGCTCTGTGCAGAAACGGCTTGTAGAAATGCAGCTGCAGGTTTCCATCAATGAAACCTAGATATGTTACTGGGACAAGGACTATACGCTGAACAACAGCAACAAATTACGTATGATCCAGCGGTCTATCTTCAGATAGCTACCACCGCAGTTAGAGCTTGGAAAACATTATAAGGTCATGGGGACTTGCAAGGGCAATTATCCAAAGTTATACAGGGCTCAAATGAACCATATGCAGAGTTTGTAGATCGTCTGTTACAAACAGCAGGCAGAGTGTTTGGGGATTCAGAACAAGCAATGCCTTTAATAAAACAGTTAGCATATGAACAAGGTAACAAGGTAATGGTGCAGGGAAGCAATTAAGCCATGGAAAAATAAGGATCTCAATACTTATTTAAAAATATGCAGAGATATTAATGAGTCAGCTATACAGGGCCAAGTATTAGCAGCTGCTGTGACTCAAGGAGTAACTCAAGCTATGGGGTCCAAACCCAAAAGGTGTTTTTCATGTGGACAGCCAGGACATTTTAAAAGGGATTGTCCAATCCCAGGTCATAGTACACACAAAAAATGCCTGGAGTATGTCCAAGATGTAAAAAAAGAAACATTGGGCTAACGAGTGCAGATTAGTTACTGATGTTGAGGGCAAGATGTTACAAAATCATTTAAAAAATGTAGCACAGGGCCCATAAATGTACGGAACTTTAGAGGGGAACAATGTCAAATCATGAATTCAGAAGGTTCCTTGTCATAATCCTTTCTACCTATAAAAAACAACCTATTCCTAAGGCCCTGAATGTTTATTCTAATGGTATTGCTGCAGTAGTTACTCACCAAGATACTATCATTCAGATTACAGCTCAAAATCGACTCAATTGATGGAAATGGAAGCAGCTGTCACAGCCCTTGTAGAGTTTAAGGAGCAACAGATCTTCTTGCTGATAGTGATTGCATCGCTCAGGTGATTTCCAAATTAGAATTGGCTGGACTCATAGCCCTTTTTACCTAAAATTTTTAAAATTTGGATAAATCAGGAAAATCAGCAGCGGATCGACATGCTGCAGTTGACACTGACATAAAGCCATAAGTTTTATGGAAAGATATTGTATCAGGAGAATGGAAAGGACCTTCCCCAGTCTTGATTTGGGGAAGAGGGCATGTGTGTGTATTTCCACAGGAAGAAAAAAACGCCAATTTGGATTCCAGAAAGGCTAGTCCAAACAGTTAAGATGGTTCATCAAGATGCAGCCAAGCTCTCTGAGTATCCTGCCGCTACTGATGATGGTGATGAGTTTCATCCAGGGTGAACAGTTCTGGACAATATTCAAGGTATTGCCTTGACTAGTTCCAGTCTCTCAAGGTGGTGCAGTCTTTCCTCAGTTCTTTTCCACTAATGAATCCACTGGGCAAGCTACCCTTAGGTACACACCACCATTGAACTCCAAATTTACCCTAAATTTATCACTAAAGTATATATTATGCCTCACCTTTAGCAATGGCACACCCTATGTACAATTGATTAATCGTACTTTGGCAGGTATTACCTTAAATAAAGAAAACATCTCGAATACAAATGTCACCGGTTACATGCCCAAAGCTATTAGTAATAAGACTGATTTTCATATCCATTGGTATGGCTATCGCCAGTCCTTCAAAAAGCCTATTGCTTGGCCTCCTTTATGGGAAGCTTGTCAGCACCTAGGACCTGATAAAAAGGTCTCCAGTAATCTGGCTTTTGGACCTTGGTATTTACCTAATCAAATATATATTACATCTCAAAGCACAGAAGATTTTATAGAAAATTTGGAATATAAAGGTAATTTCAAACCCTTATCCATCTGGTCCTTATGCGGGCCTAAGGTATATATGGATATAAGCCCCCTGGCTTTTGTAAAAGGAGGGTCTATAAGTAAAGGAAAGTGTACTGATCAAAAGGTTAACGGAGTTAATACTGAAATATGTAGAGAGAGTGAAACAATTGTTTTTTTCATATACTCCTGTGTGCCTAGATCTCCCTTTCCTTTTTGTGACTTCTAATGAGAACTTCTCTAGACATTTATCTTCACAGATTGCACAACAATGGACAGATAGATTCAAAGAGCTAGTAACAAGGTTTCGACAACAAATCCTCACCATAAATGCCACTAAGGTGGAAGTCAAACCAGGAGAACTTATCACAGGAGCATTAGATAAACTAACACAATTTGGCACCAAATTTGGGGGACTCTTAAGTCCCACACTAATAAGCTTGGGTATGCTTGTGTTAATTCTATTCTACATGTACCAACACCTCAAAACCAGTCAACAGGCTCATAATGTGATCATAAAACATGCCATGGCCGCCCTTGAAGCAGGACAATCTCCCAATATATGGCTTAGCATGCTGGATCGGTAGTCAAAGATGGGTAACCACGGTAAAACAGTACGAAATATTTGGTGAGGAATATCAAGTGGGAGTGGACTCACCAATCTGGTGTGCTCCATTATCTTGTTGCTCTCCCTTCCTAGAGGCTGATTATGTGCACTTTGGAAAAAGAAAACATTGCTAAAATAAGAATCATAGAAATAAGGGAAAGTTTTAAGTCCTGCTCCTGATAACCTTTTTTGTTAGTTCTTTCTGGATGTTACCTTACTAAAATTTCTGTTCCTCTAAAGAGCTGGTTCTCACTGAGTTCAATTTGTGGTTAATAAAGACTGAAGTTACATACTTCTGAGGGTCTTTCCTCATCTTCCTGTCCCTCACTTCCCTAAGTTTCTCAACCCTCTGACCTGTAAAGATAAACCTCTTTCCATCAATTTATGTGATTTTAGGGACTGTTCTTCTAGTCACACAAAAGAAGGCAGAGCTAAAGGGCTTGAGTTGTTTTACACTTGTACCTCTCCCGAACCCATCTTCTCCTAGAATTGGTGATACTGTCTCATGATCTTCTGTTTTCACTGCAGCAAAAGGCAGACAGGGCAGAGGGCAGCCAGCAACCATAGTGCAGGTGGACACTTAAGTTTGGAGAGAGACTGGTGTATTTACTATCCAGAAGAATATTATTTATATTGCTCTGATACCTCCGTGTCTTCAGGGATATAGTCTTTTGTGGATTGCAAAAGTGGCCTTTCTGTTTCATGATTGTCAGTCCCCAATGTTCCCTTCCATTAGGAGTTCATAAGGGGTTCCTGGTATCTAGTCTCTAGTGGTAATCACCATCAGCTCAAGCAATTCTTAGTGTACACGTTTATTTTCTTTTATTCACAAGTAACTCTTAAGATGTTGCAAACACTGAAGCAACACCAGTTTAGCTAAAACAGAAGTGGTCTGTTTATCCTCCTGTTCTTTCACAATTTTATTCAAATTTTGAATCTGCAGGTTTTGGAATTTTTTGTTTGTCAATATTAGAGTTATAGCATTGGAGTTCTTATTTTATTTCTAAAATAAAATCAACAATTTGATTTCCCTGGTCAGCTCTGTGCTTTTAGTATGATATATATATGATATATACACATTTAGTGTGTATATATATGTGTGTGTATATATATATATATATATATATACTGTCTCACTATGATCAGAACTCAGAAACAGACCATGGAGATATGTAGTGAAATGCTGAAATTCTAGAATACATCTCCCCATTTTCACCTTTGGTTATTTTGATGTTTTTAGCTGATGCCCCTGTCTCTAAAAGTTGACACAATTGTTGAAATTTGCTTCCTTTGGTTAAGTAAGGCATTGGTTAAATGATGACACACTTTTGGACTCCTTGTTTTCAGTATCATTCTGTGTGTGTGCCTGTGTAAGCAGGGCATGCACATCCTATCTGAGGCATGGAACAGGACTGTTTTTTTCCATTATTGTTCTGGAATCATCTCTAGTGAGACCAAGTCATTCTTAATAACCTGACTATAAGGCATTCAATAAGCAAAGGAAGGTTTTTAAACTTATTCATTTTCTCAGCATTATTCTTATATGGTGGAAATATTTTTTTTCTTTTAAATGTTAGCAACGCTTTTAGAAATGATGAACATTTATATTCTAGGATGCTCAATTATTTGACTTTTTAGAGAGTTTTTTCATTCAAACCTTTTGCGTTTGAAAGGCACAATAGCCCATTTTATTGACACTGAGTCTCTGTCAGAATTATTTTTATGAAGCAAGAACTTCTATATCCCTCAGCATGTTATGGGGCTGTGTGGCCCCTTGAACTGAAACAGTAAACTTCAGAAGTGAATGGGAAATGATGATGATGGGAACCAAGAACCAGAGAAAACCAAGAACTCAGCAGACCACAAGATTGATATAGAGATAATGGTCAGATGGTGTAGGGACCTGCAGATGGCAAGGTACTAATATAGTACCATATCTGCCAGGAAAAAAGCATTCTGCAGAGCCCAAGGAGAAGAAGAAATAGAACTGGAGGAAGCGCCCAGAGAAGGAGTTGACCTTGGTATCAGACAGGAGTTGGTCAGCATTTTGGGGACTGTGGAGGTGACATACCAGATCTCCAGGAAGGAGAAGTTGGCCAGCAGGAGGTACATGGGGGTGTGGAGTCTCTGATCCCAGTGCACAGCACAGATGATGGAACCATTGCCCCTGAGGGTCAGGAGGTAGACAGTGGAGAAGAGCACAAAGAGGAGGATCTGCTCCTCTCTGGGCCCAGGGAAGCCCAGGAGGATGAAGCAGTGATGGTGCTCGAGTTGCTGGGGGAGCTGAAGGTTTCCATGTGTCTGTGAGCTATAAAAGCACCAGTCATTACCCACTAACAAAATGAAGGCAGATGGTGACCAGATTTATATTTAAATAATCTTGGGAAAGAAAATGAGTAGAGATCATTGAATTTCCATCATCTTTGTTGATCCTTTGTTCCTTGTTTTAGTCAGCTATTTTGCTGCTGTGACCAAATGATCCAACCAGTTCAACTGTAAAGGAGGAGAGGTTTATTTGAGGGCTTACAGTTTCAGAAGTCTTAGGACATAGTTGGCCAGCTCCATTCCTTGGGGCTCAAGGTGAGGCTGAACATCATGGCGGGAGAGGGTGGTGGAGGGAAGCAGCTTACATCACAGTGAAGCAAAGAGAAACTCCACTCACCAGATGTAAATATATATACTCCAAAGTCACACTTCAATTCCTACCTCCTCCAGTCACATCCTACCTGCCTCCAGTTACCACTCAGTTAATCCCATCAAGGACTAATTCACTGAGTAGGTTAGGTATCTCACAACCCAATCATTTTTCCTCTGAACCTTCTTGCATTGTCTTACCCATGAGATTTTGGGGGACACCTCACATCCAAGCCATAACACTTCCATTCACATTACATTGTGGGCTATAGAAAACTATTAGTCAGAATTGATAAGCTCTCACATATATTCCATTATGTTAAAGTCTAATATAATGTTCAAACTCACAACACTCTCCTTGAGGAATCAGTATATATATATCATATTATATATGCATATTATATATGTAAATACTGAAATGTGTATACATTACATGATATGAATATATATATATATATAATATATGCTATTTTACACATATGTTTTAGCCATAGGAACACTTTAATAAAGGAAATCAGATCAGCCTCTCCCTTATTTGCAGACTTCAATTGTTTCCAAACACACTGTTATGCTTTGGATGTGAGGTGTCCCCAAAAACTCACATGTGAGACAATGCAGAAAGGTTCAGCAGAGAAATGATTAGGTGTAAGAGTCTTAACCCAATCAGTGAATTAATCCCTGATGGGATTAATTGAAGTAGTAGGGTGTGGCTGTAGGAGGTAGAAATTGGGGCATGGCTATGGAGTATATTTTTTGTATCTGGAGAGTGGCGTCTCTCTCTCTTTGCTTCCTGATCACTGTTATGTAAGCTGCTTCCTTCCACCACCCTCTCCCACCATGATGTTTAGCTTCACATCAAGCCCTCAGGAATGGAGCCAGCCTTCTATGGACTAAGATCTCTGAAACTGTGAGCTCTCAAATAAACCTTTCCTCCTCTACAATTGTTCTGGTCAGATCTTTTAGTTACGGCAGCAAAAATGCTGACTAAAACATACACTTACTATAAAACAAAATTTTGAAACTGTGATCTTATTTGAGTCCTTTTAACATCTGCAACCTCATTAGTGATTCTGTTAAACACTCACATGTGTAGAAACTCTCTCTCTCTCTCTCATACATACCCTATTGTTCACAGGTACACACACATATTCCACCAATTTAAGTCAGCAACTCTAAAATGGGGTTCATTGGAGAAACTGCCTGCCAGTCGTGGGATAAAAGGACACATGCATATTATCCTTGAGCTTTCCAGGTCCCACTTAGGGGTGTGCATATTTGGACAACACATACAGTAGCCAGAATACCAAAGAGTGATTTCACCTCTGTAAGGCCTGTAACATTCCTATATATTTTAACTTTGTGGACCGTTTAACCGTTGTTGAAACTGCTCTCTTGTTGTATTGCAAAAGCAGCTGTAATCAACACTAACATGAATACATGTGGTTCTTCCAATAAAACTTTATTAAATTCAGTGAAACAAACATCATATAATTTTCATGTGTTAAAGAATTTTATTCTATCATTTTGGGGAGGTAAAACTGAGCCATTTTAATTTTTTTTTATGTATTACATATTTATTTTTTAAGCAGATAATATAGTTATAACATTTGTAACTTTATGTATTCACACATTTATATTATTTCTGTAATTATTAAGTAATACATGTATATGCACATAAACAGATATATTTCATGTTATATATTACATATGTATATATATATTTTAAAGTTTAATCAACTTTTCCAATATGTCCTTTCCCTTTCTCCTCACTTCTCTTACATCCACACATCTGCGAGGGTTTATGTACAGTAAGAAAAATCAGTCTGTTGCACTTCTTCCTGGGTCTGAGGAATGTTATTTCTTGAGTGCTGTGCTAAAAGCTTCCAACACATTCACTGGGGCTTAATGCCATCTCCTAATTCCACCCACAATTCTTTTTCTTTTCTTTTTTTTTTATTGTAAACAAAAGGGATACATGTTGTTTCTCTGTCTGTACATGGCGTAAAGGCATACCATTTGTGTAATCATAAATTTACATAGGGTAATGTTGTTTGATTCATTCTGTTATTTTTTCCCTTCCCCCCACCCCTCCCACCCCTCTTTTCCCTCTATACAGTCCTTCCTTCCTCCATTCTTGCCCCCCTCCCTAATCCTAACTCTAACCCTAACGCTAACCCATCCAACCTCCCATTATGTGTCATCATCCACTTATTAGCGATATCATTCATCCTTTGGTTTTTTGAGATTGGCTTATCTCACTTAGCATGATATTCTCCAATTTCATCCATTTGCCTGCAAATGCCATAATTTTATTATTCTTTATGGCTGAGTAATATTCCATTGTATATATATATATATATATATATATACCACAGTTTCTTTATCCATTCATCAATTGAAGGACATCTAGGTTGTTTCCACAATCTGGCTATTGTGAATTGAGCAGCTATGAACATTGATGTGGCTGTATCTCTGTAATATGCTGATTTTAAGTCCTTTGGGTTTAGGCCAAGGAGTGGGATAGCGGGGTCAAATGGTGGTTCCATTCCAAGTTTTCTAAGGAGTCTCCACACTGCTTTCCAGAGTGACTGCACTAATTTGCAACCCCACCAGCAATGTATGAGTGTACCTTTCTCCCCACATCCTCGCCAACACCTGTTGTTGCTTGTATTCTTCATAATCACCATTCTAATTGGGGCGAGATGGAATCTTATCTTAAGGTGGTTTTGATTTGCATTTCTCTTATTACTAGAGATGTTGAACATTTTTCCATGTGTTTGTTGATTGCTTGTACTTCTTCTGTAAAGTGTCTATTCATTTCCTTAGGCCATTTTTCGATTGGATTATTTGCATTCTTGGTGTAGAGTTTTTTGAGTTCTTTATAGATTCTGGAGATTAGTGCTTTATCTGAAGTATGATTGGCAAAGATTTTCTCCCACTCTGTAGGCTCTTTCTTTGCATTGCTGATAGTTTCCTTTGCTGAGAGAAAGCATTTTAGTTTGAATCTAACCCAGTTATTGATTCTTGCTTTTATTTCTTGTGCTATGGGAGTCCTGTTGAGGAAGTCTGGTCCTAAGCCAACATGTTGAACTCTGCACCTACTTTTTCTTCTATAAGATGGAAGGTCTCTGGTCTGATTCTGAGGTCCTTAATCCATTTTGAGTTTAGTTTCGTGCATGGTGAGAGATATGGGTATAGTTTCATTCTGTTGCATATGGATTTCCAATTCTCCCAGCACCATTTGTTGAACAGGCTATCTTTTCTCCATTGCATATTTTTGGCCCCTTTGTCTAGTCTGAGAAAATTGTATTTATTTGGGTTTGTGTCTGTGTCCTCTATTCTGTACCATTGATCCACCTTTCTATTTTGGTACCAATACCATGCCGTTTTTGTTACTATTGCTTTGTAGTAGAGTTGAAGATCTGGTATTGCGATACCCCCTGCTTCACTCTTTCTGCCAAGGATTGCTTTAGCTATTCTTGGTTTTTTATTCTTCCAGATGAATTTCATATTGCTTGTTCATTGGGATTTTAATTGGAAATGCATTGAATCTGTATAGCACTTTTGTTAGTATGGCCATTTTGGCAATATTAATTCTTCCTATCCAAGAACATGGGAGATCTTTCCATCTTCTGAGGTTTTCTTTAATTTCTTTGTTAATGTTCTGTAGTTCTCATTGTAGAGGTCTTTCACCTCTTTTGTGAGATTGATTCCCAAGTATTTTATTTTTTTTGATGATATTGTGAATGGGGTAGTTTTCCTAAATTCTTTTTCTGAAGATTCATCACTTATTTATAAAAAATGCATTAGTTTTATTTGCATTGATCTTATATCCTGCTACTTTACTGAATTCACTTATGAGTTCTAAAAGTTTTCTGGTGGAATTTCCTGGTTCCTCTAAGTATATAATCATATCATAAGCAAATCGGGATAATTTGAGTTCTTCTTTTCCTATTCGTATCCCTTTAATTTTTGTGGTGTGTCTAATTGCTCTGACTAGAGTTTCAAGGACGATATTGAAAAGAAGTGTTGAAAGAGGGCATCCCTGCCTTGTTCCAGTTTTGAGGGGGAATGCTTTCAGTTTTTCACCATTTAGAATGATATTAGCCATGGGCTTAGCATAGATGGCCTTTACAATGTTCAGGAATGTTCCCACTATCCCTATTTTTTCTAGTGTTTTGAGCATGAAGGGGTCCTGTATTTTATCAAATGCTTTTTCTGCATCTGTTGAAATAATTATGTGATTCTTGACTTTAAGTCTATTGATCTGGTGAATTACATTTATTGATTTCCTGATGTTGAACCAACCTTGCATCCCTGGGATGAAACCCACTTGATCATGGTGCACAATCTTTTTAATATGTTTTTGTATGTGAATTGCTAAAATTTTGTGGAGAATTTCGGCGTTGATGTTCATTAAGGATATTGGTCTGAAATTTTCTTTCCTCGATGTGTCTCTGTCTGGTTTAGGTATCAGGGTAATATTGGCTTCATAAAATTAGTTTGGCAGGGTTCCCTCCTCTTCTGTTTTATGGAATACTTTGAGAAGTATTGGAATGAGCTCTTCTTTAAAGGTTTTATAGAACTTGGCTGAGAACCCATCTGGTCCTGGACTTTTCTTTGTTGGTAGGCTTTTGATGACTTCTTCTATTCATTACTTGAGATTGGTCTATTTAAATTGTGTATGTCCTCCTCGTTCATTTTAGGCAATTCATATGTCTCTAGAAACCTGTTCTATTTTGTTGGAGTATAGATTTTCAAAATAGCTTCTAATTATGTTTTGTTTTTCAGTTGTGTCTGTTGTGATATTTCCTTGTTCATTCCGAATTTTGGTGATTTGGGTTTTCTCTCATCTTCTCTTCGTTAGTGTGGCTAAAGGTTTATCAATTTTGTTTATTTTTTCGAAGATTCAACTATTTATTTTGTCAATTTTTTGTATCATTTCTTTTGTTTCAATTTCATTGATTTCAGCTCTGAGTTTAACTATTTCCTCTCTTCTACCTCTTTTGGTCTGTTCTTTTTCTGTGGCTTTGAGCTACAGTGTTAGGTTATTTATTTGTTGAGTTTTACTTCTTTTATTAAATGCGCTCCATGAAATAAATTTTCCTCTAAGTACTGCTATCATAGTGTCCCAGAGATTTTGATATGATGTTTCTTTGTTCTCATTTACCTCTAAGAATTTTTTAATTTCCTTCCTAATATCTTCTGTTATCCATTTATCATATAATAGCATATTGTTTAATCTCCAGGTGTTGGACTAATTTCTGTTTTTTACTCTTTCATTTATTTCTAACTTCAATCCATTATGTTCTGATAGAATACAAGGTATTCTATACAAGAAGTGTCTCTATCTTCTTGTATTTGCTAACATTAGCTTTGTGGCATAATATATGGTCTATTTTAGAGAAGGATCCATGTGCTGCTGAGAAGAAAGTGTATTCGCTCTTGGTTGGATGGTATATTCTATAAATGTCTGTTAAGTCTAAATTATTGATTGTGTTATTGAGATCTATGGTTTCTTTGTTCAATTTTTGTTTGGAAGATCTGTCCAGTGGTGAGAGAGGCGTGTTAAAATCACGTAGTATTATTGTGTTGCAGTCTATTTGGTTTCTAAAATTGAGAAGGATTTGTTTGACATACATGGATGAGTCATCATTTGGGGCATAGATATTTATGATTGTTATATCTTGCTGATTTATGCTTCCCTTAAGCAGTATGAAATGTCCTTCTTTATCCCTTCTGACTAACTTTGGCTTGAAGTCCACATTATCTGAAATGAGGATGGATACTCCAGCTTTTTTGCAGAGTCCATGTGCATGGTATGTTTTTCCCCATCCTTTCACCTTAAGTCTATGGATATCTCTTTCTATGAAGTGAGTCTCTTGCAGGCAACATATTGTTGGATCTTTCTTTTTTTTATCCATTCTGCCAGTCTATGTCTTTTGATTGATGAATTCAGGCCATTGACATTCAGGGTTATTATTGAGATATGATTTGTATTCCCGGGCATTTGATTCATTTTTTAAATTTTATTTATTTATTTATTTTTTGACACAACTTGGTTCCTCCTTTATTTGACAGTTCCTTTAGGATAATTCCTCCCTTTGCTGATTTGCTTCTTTGTTTTTTATCTCTTCCTCATGGAATATTTTGCTGAGAATGTTTTGTAATGCTGGCTTTCTTTTTGTAAATTCTTTTAGCTTTTGTTTATCATGGAATGATTTTATTTCATCATCAAATTTGAAGGTAAGTTTTGCTGTCCAGTGGTGAGAGATACATCTTCTATCAGAGCTTGAAAAATGTTGTTCCAGGCCCTTCTAGCTTTTAGTGTTTGGATTGAAAAATCTGCTGATATCTGTATTGGTTTCCCCCTGAATGTAATTTGGTTCTTTTCTCTCACAGCCTTTAAAATTCTGTCTTTATTTTGTATGTTAGGTATTTTTATTATAATGTGCCTTGGTGTGGGTCTAATGTAATTTTGTGTATTTGGAGTCCTATAAGCCTCTTGAACTTGATCTTCCATTTCATTCTTCAGATTTGGGAAATTTTCTGATATTATTTCATTGAATAGATTGTTCATTCCTTTGGTTTGTTTCTCTAAGCCTGCTTCAATATCAATAATTCTCAAATTTGGCCTTTTCATGATATCCCATAGTTCTTGGAGATTCTGTTCATGATTTCTTACCATCTTCTCTGTTTGTTCAACTTTGTTTTCAAGGTTAAATATTTTGTCTTCAATATCTGAGGTTCTGTCTTCCAGGTGTTCTATCCTATTGGTCATGCTTTCTATGGAGTTCTTAATTTGGTTTATTGTTTCCTTAATTTCAAGGATTTCTGTTTGTTTTTTTTTTCAATATCTCTAACTCTTTATTGAAATGATCTTTTGCTTCCTGTATTTGCTCTTTTAACTGTCAATTGGTGCTATCATTCAATGCCTGCATTTGCTCTTTCATCTCATCATTCAATGCCTGCATTTGCTCTTTCATCTCATCATTCAATGCCTGCATTTGCTCTTTCATCTCATCGTTTGCTTCCCTGATCATTATAATTATGTACATTCTGAACTCCCTTTCTGTCATTTCTTCTGCCATGCTGTCGTTGGATTTTATTGATGTAACATCTAGATTTTTGGGGGGCATTTTCTTCCCTTGTTTTCTCATATTGTTCAGGAATCAGTGGGTCATTAAGATATTGCAGATTTCCTCTATTGACTTATAATGTCCCTGAAGATTTCTAGTATATCCCCTCTTATCCTTCAGTAGCCTGCAGTCTTGGAGGAAGTTGATAATGCAGTGCTCCACAAGGAAGCTGCCTCTCTAGGGTTGGTGACCCTCAGGTGGGGTATATTCCCTGATAGTGTGCAGTGGTGCCTCCACTTGTTGACCAATGGTCATCCAACAGGGAACTAGGCTGCGGGCTGAGGCAAGGCCTGTTTGTGCCTGTGTCTCTGGTTTTACCGTGCTTGTGGGAAAACCTCACCCGATGGGCACAACTCACCCGATGGGGAGGACTCACTTGTCAGTTCCCCTCCTAGAGGTTCCCCTCAATCTACAACTACCGCATGGGCTGGGCTGCCTTCCTCTGCAATGTTCCCAGGGGCCCGGACCTTCCTCCTGGGCCTGGGAGCCTCACCCTTCGCAAATGAGTCTCCTTATGCTGCCTCTCCTCAGAGAATCTGCCCGCAGTCCTGGAAACTTTCCTCCACCCCTATGCATGTCTCTGTGCGGCTCTTCCACCAAGAAGCCAGTCCTGGGACCCTGCTCTGTGCCTAATCGCCTGGTTATGTAGCCCCTCCTCTGAGCCGCCACCTGGAGCCTCGTACAATAGCTCCGAGACCCAGAGACCCACCACACACCTCTTCCTCTGGACAGCCACCCTGTTTCTGAAGCAGTCACTAGGAGTCCAAGCAACTCACTTCGCATCTCCTCCTCTCGCCAACCACCCGTAGACCTAGGCAGTCACTCTGAGTCGAAGTGACCCGCCCTGTTCCTCCTCCTCCTCAGGGTAGCCCCCACAGGTGTTCAGGAGCAGTCACTTGGAGACCAAGCGACCCACCACGCTCCTCCTACAGGCAGTCCACCAGTGTTGAGTAGCAGTCGCTTTGGGTCCAAACAACTCACCACTTGCCTCCTCCTCTGGCAACTGCCTGTGGCTCTGATGCAGTCACTCCTAGACCAAGAGATCCGCCGTGCTTCTCCTCTTCCTCCGGGCAGCCCCCTGGTTATCAGAAGCGGTCACTCTGAGTCCAAACAGCTCACCACGCATCCTCTCTTCAGGCAGCTGCCCGGAGCACCAGTGGTTGCTCCGAGTCCAAGCGCTGTGCTGAGCCGCCTCCTCTACAATGATCCCAGTTGTCCATGTTTACTGCTCCAGTGGGGGGGAGGGGTGTCTCACCGAGCAACTCTACTTCACAAAGTTCCCTGCGTTCCGGGGCTACTGCCCCATCTGTGATGCCTCCCCAAAGGGAGAGACTCACCCGGCGGCTTTGAGTTGGTCCCAAGTCTTTCACTATCTCCTCTTTTGTATCCTGCATCCTGGAGCAACGTGAAATGCCGCCGCCCTCTAGTCCACCATCTTGAAACCCCCCCTCTTTTCTTTCTTAAAATTTTTTATTTTTAAATATTTTTTATTCATTGTATACAAATGGGGTACAACTTTTTGTTTCTCTGGTTGTACACAAAATAGAGTCACATTCCACCACATTTTCTTCCCCCTGTCCCCGCCCCACTCCTCATTTCTCTGTACAAAATCTATCCTTCTTCCATTCTTCCCTCACCCCCTCCCCACCCCATTATGTATCAGCATCCACTTATCAGAGAAAACATTTGGCCTTTGGTTTTTTGAAAATGGCTTATTTCACTTAGCATGATATTCTCCAACTCCATCCATTTATGGGAAATACCATAATTTTATTCTTTTTTATGGCTGAATAATATTCCATTGCATATATATACCACAGTTTCTTTATCCATTCATCTATTGAGGGGCATCTAGGTTGGCTCCACAATCTAGCTATTGTGAATTGAGCTGCTATAAACATTGGTGTGGCTTTGTCCCTCTAGTATGCTGATTTTAAGTCCTTTGGGTATAGGCCAAGGAGTGGGATAGCTGGGTCAAATGTTGATTCCATTCCAAGTTTTCCAATGAATTGCCATATTCCTTTCCAGAGTGGCTGCACCAACTTGTAATCCCACCAGCAATGTATGAGTGTACCTTTTTCCCCACATCCTTCCCAACACACCCATTGTGGCTTGTATTTTTGATAATCGTCATTCTAATTGGGGTCAAATGAAATCTTCGGGTAGTTTTGATTTGCATTTCTCTAATTCCTAGAGATGTTGAACTTTTTCCATACATCTGTTGATTGCTTATAAATCTGTGAAGTGTCTATTCTGTTCCTTAGCCCATTTATTGATCGGGTTATGTGTATTCTTGGTGTAAATTTCTTGGAGTTCTTCATAAATTCTGGAGATTTGTGCTTTATCTGAAGTGCCTGTGGTAAAGGCTCCCACTCTGTAGGCTCTTTCTTCACGTTGTTGATCGTTTCCTTTGTTGATAAAAAGCTTACCAGACCTCCCACTATACTACAGAGCAATAGTAACAATAATGGCATGGTATTGGCACCAAAATAGACATTTTAGACCAATGGTATAGAATAGAAGACACAGATAAAACCACATAAATACAGTTATCTCATACTAGACAAAGGTGCCAAAAACATACAAGGGAGAAAAGATTTGTTGCATTTCAACAAATGATGCTGGGAAAACTGGAAATTGATATGCAGCAAAATGAAATTAAGCCCCAATCTCTCACCCTGTAAAAACTCAACTCAAAATGGATCAAGGACCTAGGAATTAGACCAGAGACCCTGCACTAAATAGAAGAAAAAGTAGACTCAAATCTTTATTATGTCAGCTTAGGTCCAGACTTCCTTAACTAGACTCCCAAAGTGCAATAAATAAAAGAAGAAATCAATAAATGGGATAGATTCAAACTAAAATGATTTTTCTCATTTTAATATTTTTTATAATTGAATAAATAGTTATCTTGAAGATTGTACGAAACTGCTATCCAACTAGTAGGGTGCATTTATGCATCAGGATGATTGGAAACCTAGGTGTACATCCCCCAAATGACCTTGTTTCCTGGTATCACAAGGTACACCTTGCTTGCCTTCACTTCAATGATTGAACCTTTGGTAAAACCACCTACAGTTGTATCTAGTGGGTATGATACATAGATATTTACCAATTGCTTCCTTTGCACATAAAAAAAAAAAAAAACTTGTGAAATAGAACTTAGTAGATGGAAAGACCTCCCATGCTTCTGGATAGGCAGAATAAATATTGTCAAAATGACCATACTACCAAAAGCCTTATACAAATTTAATGAAATTCCTATTAAGATCTGAATGACATTTTTTGTAGAACTAGAAAAAGCAATCATGAAATTCATTTGGAAAAATAAGAGGCCAAGAATAGCCAAAGAAATCCTTAGCAAGAAAAGTGAAGCAGGAGGCATCACAATACCAGACCTTGAATTATACTACAGAGCAATATTAACAAAAACAGCATGTATTGGAACCAAAACAGACATGTAGACCATACAGAATAGAAGACACAGAGAAAAGTCCACATAAACACAGGTATCTCATACTACACAAAGGTGCCAAAAGCATTTGACTGGAGAAAATATAGCTTATTCAACAAATGCTGCTGAGAAAAATGGAAAGCCACATACAACAAAATGAAATTAAACTCTTATCTCTAACCCTGCATGAAACTCAATTCACTGTGGATCAAAGACAAAGGCACTAGAACAGAGACCCTGCAACTTCTAGAAAAAGTAAGCCCAAATCTTCACCATGTCGGCCTAGGATCTGACCTCCTTAACAAGACCCCTAAAGCACAAGAAGCTAAATCAAGAATCAATAAATAGGATGGATTCAAACTAAAAAGCTGCTCAGCAAAACAATCAATAATGTGAAGAAAGAGCTTACAGATTGGCAGAAAACCTTTACCACAGGCACCTCAGATGAAGCACTAATCACTAGGATATATAAAGAAGTCAAAAAACTTAACATCAAAAATCCCCCCAAATAACCCAATCAATAAATGGGCTAAGGAACTGAATCGACACTTCACAGAAGCTATACAATCAATCAACAAATATATGAAAAAATGTTCAACATCTCTAGCAATTAGAGAATTGCAAATGAAAACTACTCTAAGATTTCATCTCAGTGATAGGGTGCAGTCAGTTGGTCTGGGGATCCTGGTGGCAGGGAGCAGTCAGTCGATGTGAGGGCCCCAGAGGCAGGGAGTGATCAGTTGGGCTGAGGAATCCTGGAGACGGGGCTCAGTCAGTCCGGCCAGGGGTCCTACAGGGCCTGGCTGTTGTCTCAAAATGGCAGCAGCCACGTGTAATCAAACCTGCAGGTACTGTGACAGAGAACTTCCAGGCGACAGCAGGCAGCTGGTGCTCCACTGGCGGTCAGCGATCAGTTTGCTGACTGTTGTAGGACGATTGGGAGGTGAACCTTGTGCTTTGGGTGATGGATAGGTGTAAGGCAGGAGATGTACAGGTGAGAGGCAGGCAAATGGTGAATGATAGATGCCTGACAGTGAGCAATCTGCACTCAAAAAAGGCGTCGATATGTGGCAGACTGCAGGTCATCACAGCAGACAAATGGGGTGCACACCAGGGATTGATAAGCAACAAAAACTGCCTCACCAAGAAACAGATATCCTCTGCTTGAAACCGGAGTTACAGAGCGACAATAACACAGCTTCCCTCTAGTCTGCCATCTTGGATCCTTAAGATGTCATCTCATTCCAATCAGAATGGCAATTTTCAAGAATACAGCAACAATAAATGTTGGTGAGGATGTGGGGATAAAGATAAATTGCTGGTGGGAATGCAAAATGGTGCAAACATTATGGAAAGCAGTATGGAGAGTCCTCAGAAAACTTGGAATGGAACCACCATTTGACCTAGTTATCCCACTTCTTGGCATATACCCAAAGGACTTAAAATCAGCACACTACAGTGATGCAGCCACATGAATGTTCTTAGCAGCTCAATTCACAATAGCTAAATTATGAAATCAACCTAGGTGTCCTTCAACAGATTAATGGATAAAGAAAATATGGTATATATATATATATGAAGGAATACTACTCAGCTTTAAAGAAGAATGAAATTATGGTAAATGGATGGAGTTAGAGAATATCATGATAAGTGAAATAAACCAACCCCCCCAAAAAACGCTGAATGTTTTCTCTGATATGCAGATGCTAATTCACAATAAGGAGGGGGGCTAAGAAAGAATAGAGTTACTTTATATTAGGTAGAGGGGAGTGAAGGGAGGGGAAGGGGTATGGGGTAGGAATGATAGAAGAGTGAAACAGACCTTATTACCTTGTGTACATATATGACTGTATGGCTGATGTGATTCTACAATATGTATAATCAGAAAAATGAGAAATCATACTTCATTTATGTATTATTTGTCAAAATGTATAAATGCATTCTACTGTCATGTACAACTAGTTAGAACAAATTTAAAAAAAATTTAAAAATTGAGGGAATAAGATCTAGAAGAAAGAAATTGGTGAAACTCCAGGAGCATTGGCCCAAACTTGAGAGGAATTCTTTTCAAAGGAGATGATGAAAATCGATTATTCTCAGTGGTAGAACATGTCACACCCCAGATGCCTTCCTCTCTGACTGCTAAGAGTAGATAGGGTCCCAAAGCTTTGAATGTAGAAGTAGGAGAGAAGGGATGAAAATTCTAGGAGGTTTAAGTAGATTCTTAATCTCTGTAATATGCTTCATTTCCTTCAAAGGAAAAGGGAGTTGAATTATTTGATTTTTAATTATTTTTTATTATAGCATGTTTACTTTTATTCCAATAAACCACAAGTATTTATGTTATTAGGCCTTTATGAATCTAGAGTTGATGTTTTAGTTGTATTTGTCTCTCAGAAAAAAGCACAGCTGGATGGTTCTCAGCTGTACCTGAACCCATGGCATCTAAGCCAGCTGCCTCTCAGGGCAAGTCTCCAGCTTTGAGTCTGACAGAGCTGCCCAAGGAAACAAGAAGGGTATGAAAATGACTCTCTGTGTGCCATCACCATTTTATGCTTGACCTCATCAAGTTGACAGTGGGTGAAACACATTTCTTACAAGAGCATATTGTCACTTCTATTACTTGACTTCTCTGCCCATAGAGCAGCAGTGGGGTTTACCTGATATAGGTTGAGCTGAAGCTGTCCAGGTGGTAGGCAGATTCCTCTGAACTGGCTGCAGAAGGGATGGATATGAATATATATATGAATATGGGAACAAAGGTTTCAAAGCGGTACTTGTGGGTATAGGATGTTTGATCGGATTAATCAACATTCCAAACAAAAATCCCAACACCTTCTCCCCCACCATATCTTAGAGAAATTGGAATAGACTCAGTTTAAATTACCACATCCTATGCTGTAATATGTAAGATGAAAGCAAGATATTTTATTTTTTCTGGTAGTTTTTTGGTCCAAGAAGGTACGAGGGCATGGAAGCATTATTGACCTGATCATTGGCAGCACACTCCGCTACTTCATTTGGTCTGCACAGAAAATTGTCACACCTGTCCCAGTTTTGCAAAGCTCTTAAAAATAGAAACAACTTCCCCATTAATGAGAAGTGGTAGGCAGTGCAGGCTTAGGAGAGAAGCAATGGATTTGGAGTAAGAAGACTAGCGTTTGAATTCCAACCCCTACTTTACCAACTATAGAAACTGCCCATTCAATTATATAAACAATTTTCCAGTTCCTTCAACTGTAAAATGAACACAGTAACACTTTCATGAGCTCATTTCACTTGCTTGTGTGAGCAGCTTTGATTTTTCCCCTGTCTATAGCATAAGATTCGAACTTGGAATAACAGAACTCCTGCAATTCAGCCCTAAACACTTGTTACTATTGTTACCATTTCCGCATCCTTTCCTGCAGATGTCCTTATGTCATGGCCACATCACACTGCTCAGGCACACAATGGAAGATCAAAGTTTTTGTTGAGTAAACAAAATATTCTGAAAAGCAGAAGAGAACATGGCATTAATGATGGGCAGTCAGAAAGCTAAGCTGGGAAGTGAGGGACCTGGGATACTCATTTACTCATGCAGATACAGAGAGCTAAATTATCAAGTATCCTCTTGTTTTCTGTCCCCACCCAGTAAGAGCTCCCTCTCCTCTTTGCATTGTTCCCCTCAGGCCAGGTGTTTTCTCATGGCATTTTTGGAGGTGATGTTTATACAGTGCCACAGTGGCCATTGGTTCCGTCCACTATCTGCCATTTCCATCTTTCCATTCTTGCAACTGCCTGCATCTGTATTTATTTCCCTAAGGTTTATTCTGACTGAGAAATCTGTTCTGCCTGCCTGCTCTTTGTTCTTCTCAGAACAAGATCAGGGAAATTAATTAGCTTACAAGTTTCCAGGAGCCCTCAACCATTGACAGTGGGGACAGAAGTATTCTACCTTCTTGTCCCTAAACATAGTTGGATAACTCTGAGATGGCCGCTTGCCTACCTGGAGCACTGGAGGTGTTTAGCTCTGGTTCCCCACATGTAGCTGGAGAGTCCTTAGTTGGAAGTCTTCTTTCCCTGTTTCCCCTCTTCAACTCCTCTGCCATCTCTTCATCTTGTTATTGCCAGTGAACTACTCGCCCTGGAATTCTCCCAGGGTTTTTCTTCTGGGCAACATATGGACCAGTTAGACCATACTATACCTGTTCACAAGGAGCAAATTTATTTCAAATTTCAAACAATCAAGTTTCAATTCAACTTTCTGAGAAATTAAATACTGTTTGTCAAATGGATGCTTCTCATTTTAATGGTTTCTTTAAGCGTGTTACTTGTTTTGTTTGGAAAGGTGAATTATAAAAATTTATGAAACAAAAGCATTGGCAATAATTGAACTCTGAAAAAGGGCTTAAATATCTTATCGATATGGAATTCTCCATATTTCCTTCACCACCACATTTTAGGAGAAGGGAGAAAATATTTTTGTTTTACTTAATTCTTCAATTTTCTTTTATTAAAATATACTTTTAGATGTGGATGGACCTCTATTTTATTATTTTTATGTGGTGCTGAGAATCAAACCCAGTGCCTCACATGTTAGGTAAACTCTCTACCAGTGAGAGCTCCACTGAGCCACAATCCCAACTCCTGCAATTTTCTTTTCATTGGTCATAAAAGTTAGAAAAGATTTTATTACAGGCAAATATTCTGTGTTTCTTGATGATACATATGAATCTAAACTCACATAGCCACTCAGTTTAGTGGTCACCAATGACCTCAGTGGCCTAGAGGGCCCAATGTAAAATCACTTTCTCATAGAGAATGTACAGAAGACATCACCTCATTCTACAGCCAGGGATCTCTGTTGTGCTTCTCAGCGAGGCTGTGACAGACTCCCTTCCTAGGAAGTCTGTATCACTGGCTAGTTCAGGGTATCAACAACTTCAGAATGATACCACCTATTTTTCCTATTCTGATCTAGTGAGTTCCCCATCTCATTTCCTGTTCTTAAATTCCATTATTGTTGTTTTGACCAAAATTTCCTCTCTCCTTTTTCCTACCTTTTCTCTTCCTCACTCCCTTCTTACTTTCTTTTTTCTTCCATTACTTTTCTGCCTCCCTCCACTTCCTCCTTCCATTCCTTCCTTCTTTCCTTCTATCTCCCTTCCTCCCTGCCTCCCTCATATGGAGTTTTCTCTTCCTTTCTTGACCAACTTTTATCCATCATAGAGAAGTTTCTCATTTCTGAAAACAAATTTGCATATCAAAACTTGCCCAGAATTTCAATTATTAAATATTTGAGGCTAAATATGTGCTGAAATTTTATGATAAACATTATCAGAATTAATTAATCTTTCTTAATCTCTTTCTTTTTACAGTACTAGAGATTAAACACAGGGGCACTTTACCACTAAGCTACATTCCCAGGTCTTTTAATTTTTATGTTTTGAGACAGGATCTCAAGAAGTTGTGAAGGCTGGCCTTGAACGTAGGGCCTCCTGCCTCAGCCTACTCATTTTCTGGGATTATAGGTGTGCCCCACTGTTCCTAGTCCATTATCAGAATTTTATTGACAAAATCATATTTTTAATCATTTTTCCTTGCCTCTTGAATACATTTACCCTTGATTTGTCTTCTACTCCTAAACTTATTGTCATGATTTTGAAGTTTGCTATGAAGTTGGATGGTGCTGTCCGCTAGTTTATCTTCTGATCTTCTAGTCAAGTTGTGGAGTATCACACTGTATGTTTACTTCTGAAGTAGTCACTTACACAATAGAAGTAGAAGGTATGTTCATGTCCTTCTAGGCACAGTTTCCTTCCTCACATTGCCACAACCAAAATTTTTCAATCTCTTATCCAGTTAGTTATATTAATTCCTCTTGGCAAAATAAGAAACACTATATATTTGGTGGTTGAAAATAATGCACATGCATTACCTCAGAGTTCAGGAACACAGATGTCTGAAAAATGTTCCACTGGACTGACTTCAGGTGTCAGCAAGGTTTATGGAGATGGTAGGGGAGAATCTATTCCTTTCACTAGCTTTTGGATGTCTCATATATTACTTAGTTAGTGGCCCCTTCTGTCATCCTTGAGTACAGCAGTAGCAAAACTACTAAACTCTACTTCCAACTTCAATTTTTTTTAAATTTATTTTTATTGTAAATAAATTGGATACATGTTGTTTCTGTTTGTACATGAAGTAGAGGCATACCATTTGTGTAATCATACATTTACATAGGGAAATGGTGTTTGATTCATGCTGTTATTTTTTCCTTCCCCCGACTCCTCCCACTCCACATTTCCATCTATACAGTCCCTCCTTCCTCCATTCTTGCCCCCCTCCCACCCCCCATTATGTGTCATCATCTGCTTATCAGCGAGATCATTCGTTCTTTGGTTTTTTGAGATTGGCTTATCTCACTTAGCATGATATTCTTCAATTTCATCCATTTGCCTGCAAATGCCATAATTTTATGATTCTTTATGGCTGAGTAATATTCCATTGTATATATATATATATATATGACAGTTTCATTATCCATTCATCAACTGAAGGACATCTAGGTTGGTTCCACAATATGGCTATGGTGAATTGAGCAGCTATGAACATTGATGTGACTGTATCTCTGTAATATGCTGATTTTAAGTCCTTTGGGTATAGGCCAAGGAGTGGGATAGCTGGGTCAAATGGTGGTTCCATTCCAAGTTTTCTAAGGAATCTCCACACTGCTTTCCAGAGTGGCCGCACTAATTTGCAGCCCCACCAGCAATGTATGAGTGTGCCTTTTTCCCCACATCCTTGCCAACACCTATTGTTGCTTGTGTTCTTGATAATCACCATTCTAATTGGGTGAGATGGAATCTTAGAGTAGTTTTGATTTGCATTTCTCTTATTACTAGAGAGGTTGAACATTTTTTCATATATCTTTTGATTGCTTGTAGATCTTCTTCTGTGAAGTGTCAGTTCATTTCCTTAGCCCATTTGTTGGTTGGATTATTTGCATTCTTGGTGTAGAGTTTTTTGAGTTCTTTATAGATTCTGGAAATTAGTGCTCTATCTGACACATGAGTGGCAAAGATTTTCTCCCACTCTGTAGGCTCTTCACATTACTGATAGTTTTCTTTGTTGAGAGAAAGCTTTTTAGTTTGAATCTATCCCAATTGTTGATTCTTGCTTTTATTTCTTGTGCTATGGGAGTCCTGTTGAGGAAGTCTGATCCTAAGCCAACATGTTGAAGATTAGGACCTACTTTTTCCTTCTATAAGATGAAGGGTCTCTGGTCTGATTCCAAGGTCCTTGATTCATTTTGAGTTGAGTTTTGTGCAGGGTGAGAGAAAGGGGTTTAGTTTCATTCTGTTGCACATGGATTTCCAGTTTTCCAAGCACCATTGCATATTTTTGGCCCCTTTGTCTAGTCTGAGAAAATTGTATTTATTTGGGTTTGTGTCCATGTCCTCTATTCTGTACAATTGATGTACCTGTCTATTTTGGTACCAATACCATGCCGTTTTTGTTACTGTTGCTTTGTAGTAGAGTTGAAGTTCTGGTATTGCGATACCCCCTGTTTCATTCTTCCTGCTAAGGATTAATTTAGCTATTCTGGGTTTCTTATTTTTCCAGATGAATTTTATGATTGCTTGCTCTATTTCTGTAAGGTACATCATTGGGATTTTAATTGGAATTGCATTGAATCTGTATAGCACTTTTGGTAGTATGGCCATTTTGACAATATTAATTCTTCCTATCCAAGAACATGGGAGATCTTTCCATCTTCTAAGATCTTCCTCAATTTCTTTCTTCAATATTTTGTAGAGATCTTTTACCTCTTTGGTTAAATTGATCCCAAGTATTTTATTTTTTTTGAGAGTATTACAAATGGAGTTGTTTTCCTCATCTCCCTTTCAGATGTTTCATCACTTGTGTATAAAAATGCTTTAGATTTATGCATATTGATTTTATAGCCTGTTATTTTGCTAAATTCATTGATGAGGTCTAGAAGTTTTCTGGAGGAATTTTTTGGATCCTCTAAATATAGAATCAGTCATGAGCAAATAGTGACAGCTTAAGTTCCTCTTTTCCTATTCGTATCCCTTTAATTTCTTTAGTCTGTGTAATTGCTCTGACTAGAGTTTCGAGAACAATGTTGAATAGAAGTGGTGAAAGCGGATATCCCTGTCTTGTTCCTGTTTTTAAAGGAAATGGTTTCAGTTTTTCTCCATTAAGAATGATGTTGGGGGGTTTTCAAAATGGCGGACCAGAGGGCGGCTGCATTTCACGTTGCTCCAGGACGCAAGATTCAAAAGAGCAGATAGTGAGTGACTTGGGACCAACTCAAAGCCGCCAGGTGAGTCTCTCCCATTGGGGAGGTGTCCCGGATGGGTCGGTAGCCCTGGAAAGCAGGGAACTTTGTGAAGTAGAGTTGCTAGGAAGACGCCCCTCCCCCCACTGGAGTGGTAAACACAGACAACTGGGATCATCCTAGAGGAGGTGGCTCAGCACAGCGCATGGACTTGGAGCGACCACTGGGGCTCCAGGAGGCTGCCTGAGGAGGAGCTGCATGGCGAACTGTTTGGACTCAGAAAGACTGCTTCTGAACACCGGAGAGTTGCCCCGAGGAAGAGGAGAAGCGCGGTGGGTCGCTTGGTCTAGGAGTGACTGCATCAGAGCCACAGGCAGTTGCCAGAGGAGGAGTTGCGTGGCGAGCTGTTTGGACTCAGAACAACGCTCCTGAACACTGGGGGGTTGCCCGGAGGAAAAGGAGAAGTGCGGTGGGTCACTTGGTCTAGGAGTGACTGCATCAGAGCCACAGGCGGTGGCCAGAGGAGGAGGCGAGTGGTGTGTTGATTGAACTCAAAGCGACCACTCCTGAACACCGGTGGCCTGCCTGGAGGAGGAGCGCAGTGGGTCACTTGGTCTCGGAGCCACCACTTCTGAACACCTGGGGGGCTACCCCAAGGAGGAGGAGGAGGAACAGGGTGGGTCACTTGGACTTGGAGTGACTGCCTAGGGCTATGGGAGGTTGGCAGAAGGAGGAGACGGGAAGTGAGTTCTTGGACTCCTAGTGACTGCGTCGGAACACTGAGCAGCTGTCTGGAGGAAGAGGTGTGTGGCAGGTCTCTGGGTCTCATAGCTATTGTACGGGGCTCCAGGTGGTGGCTCAGAGGAGGGGACGCATAGCCAGGCGATTAGGTGCAGAGCAGGGTCCCAGGATCTAGGCGGCCTCTTGGTGGAAGAGCCTCACAGAGACACGCCTAGGGGTGGAGCGAAGTTTCCAGGACTGCGGGCAGATTCTCTGAGGAGAGGTAGCATAAGGAGACTCGTCTGCAAAGGGTGAGGCTCCCAGGCCCAGGAGGTAGGTCCGGGTGGCTGGGAACATTGCAGAGGAAGACAGCCCAGCCCAGGCAGAAGTTGTAGATTGAGGGGAACCTCTAGGAGGGGAACTGACCAGCGAGACCTCCCCAGCGGGTGAGTCTTCCCTGCCGGGTGAGGTTTTCCCACAGGTACGGTAAAACCAGAGACACAGGCACAAACAGGCCTTGCCTCAGCCCACAGCCTAGTTCCCCTTTGGATGACCATTGGTCAACAAGTGGAGGCATGTCTGCACACTAGAAGGGAATATACCCCACCTGAGGGTCCCTAGAGAGGCAGCTTCCTTGTGGAGCTCCACATTATCTACTTCCTCCAAGACTGCAGGCTACTGAAGGATAAGAGGGGATATACTAGCAATCTTCAGGGATATTATAAGTCGATAGAGGAAATCTGCAATATATTAATGACCCACTGATTTCTGAACAATATGAGAAAGCAAGGGAAGAAAATGCCACAAACAAATGTAGATGTTACATCAATAAAATCCAATGACTGCATGGCAGAAGAAATGACAGAAAGGGAATTCAGAATGTACATGATTAAAATGATTGGGATAGCAAAGGATGAGATGAAAGAGCAAATGCATGCATTGAATGATTGCACCAATCAACAGTTAACAGAGCAAATACAGGAAGCAAAAGATCATTTCAATAAAGAGTTAGAGATATTGAAAAAAAAAAACAAACAGAAATCCTTGAAATGAAGGAAACAATAAACCAAATTAAGAACTCCATAGAAAGCATAAATAGTAGGATAGAACACCTGGAAGACAGAACATAAGATATTGAAGACAAAATATTTAACCTTGAAAACAAAGTTGAACAAACAGAGAAGATGGTAAGAAATCATGAACAGAATCTCCAAGAACTATGGGATATCATGAAAAGGCCAAATTCGAGAATTATTGGGATTCAGGAAGGCTTAGAGAAACAAACCAAAGGAATGAACAATCTATTCAATGAAATAATATAAGAAAAATTCCCAAATCTGAAGAATGAAATGGAATATCAAGTTCAAGAGGCTTATAGGACTCCAAATACGCAAAATTAAAACAGACCCACACAAAGGCACATTATAATGAAAATACCTAACATACAAAATAAAGACAGAATTTTAAAGGCTGTGAGAGAAAAGAACCAAATTACATTCAGGGGGAAACCAATATGGATATCAGCAGATTTTTCAATCAGACCCTAAAAGGTAGAAGGGCCTGGAACAACATTTTTCAAGCTCTGAAAGAAAATGGATGCCAACCAAGAATCTTATACCCAACAAAATGTACCTTCAAATTTGACGATGAAATAAAATCCTTCCATGATAAACAAAAGCTAAAAGAATTTCCAAAAAGAAAGTTAGCGTTACAGAACATTCTCAGCAAAATATTCCATGAGGAAGAGATAAAAAACAAAGAAGCAAATCAGCAAAGGGAGGAATTATCCTAAAACAACTGTCAAATAAAGGAGGAACCAAGTTGTGTCAAAAAATACATAATTAAATAAACAAAATTTTAAATTTGAACCAAATGACCGGGAATACAAATCATATCTCAATAATAACCCTGAATGTTAATGGCCTGAATTCATCAATCAAAAGACATAGACTGGCAGAATGGATTAAAAAGAAAATCCAACAATATGTTGCCTGCAAGAGACTCACCTCATAGAAAGAGATACCCATAGACTAAAGGTGAAAGGATGGGGAAAAACATATCATGCACATGGACTCTGCAAAAAAGCTGGAGTATCCATCCTCATTTCAGATAATGTGGACTTCCAGCCAATGTTAGTCAGAAGGGATAAAGAAGGACATTTCATACTGCCTAAGGGAAGCATAAATCAGCAAGATATAACAATCATAAACATCTATGCCCCAAACAGTGGTTCATCCATTATGTCAAACAAATCCTTCTCAATTTTAGAAACCAAATAGACCATAACAAAATAATACTAGCTGATTTTAACACGCCTCTCTCACCACTGGATAGATCTTCCAAACAAAAATTGAACAAAGAAACCATAGATCTTAATAACACAATCATAATTTAGACTTAACAGACATTTATAGAATATACCATCCAACCAAGAGCGAATACACTTTCTTCTCAGCAGCACATGGATCCTTCTCTAAAATAGACCATATATTATGCCACAAAGCTAATGTTAGCAAATACAAGAATATAGAGACACTACCTTGTATTCTATCAGATCATAATGGATTGAAGTTAGAAATAAATGAAAGAGTAAAAAACAGAAACTACTCCAACACCTGGAGATTAAACAATATGCTATTATATGATGAATGGATAACAGAAGATATTAGGAAGGAAATTAAAAAATTCCTAGAGGTAAATGAGAACAAAGAAACATCATATCAAAATCTCTCAGACACTATGAAAGCAGTACTTAGAGGAAAATTTATTTCATGGGGTGCATTTAATAAAAGAAGTAAAACTCAACAAATAAACGACCTAACACTACAGATCAAAGCCCTAGAAAAAGAAGAGACCAATACCAAAAGTCCTAGAAGACAAGAAATAGTTAAACTCAGAGCTGAAATCAATGAAATTGAAACAAAAGAAACAATACAAAAAATTGACAAAATAAATAGTTGGTTCTTAGAAAAAATAAACAAGATTGATAAACCTTTAGCCACACTAACAAAGAGAAAACGAGAGAAAACCCAAATCACTAAAATTCGGAATGAACAAGGAAATATCACAACAGACACGACTGAAATACAAAACATAATTAGAAGCTATTTTGAAAACGTATACTCCAACAAAATGGAAAATTTCGAAGACATCAACAGATTTCTAGAGACATATGAATTGCCTAAACTGAACGAGGAGGACATACACAATTTAAATGGACCAATTTCAAGTAATGAAACAGAAGAAGTCATCAAAAGCCTACCAATAAAGAAAAGTCTAGAACCAGATGGGCTCTCAGCCGAGTTCTACAAAACCTTTAAAGAAGAGCTCATTCCAATACTTTTCAAAGTATTCCATAAAATAGAAGAGGAGGGAACCCTGCCAAACTAATTTTATGAAGCCAATATTACCCTGATACCTAAACCAGACAGAGACACATCGAGGAAAGAAAATTTCAGACCATTATACTTAATGAACATCAACCCAAAAATTCTAAACAAAATTTTAGCAAATCGCATAAAAAAACATATTAAAAAGATAGTGTACCATGATCACGTGGGATTCATCCCAGGGATACAAGGTTGGTTCAACATCAGGAAATCAATAAATGTAATTCACCAGATCAATAGACTTAAAGTCAAGAATCACATGATTATTTCAATAGATGCAGAGAAAGCATTTGATAAAATACAGCACCCCTTCAGGATCAAAACACTAGAAAAAATAGGGATAGTGGGTACATTCCTTAACATTGAAAAGGCCATCTATGCTAAGCCCATGGCTAATATCATTCTAAATGGTGAAAAACTGAAAGCATTCCCCCTAAACCCTGGAACAAGGCAGGGATGCCCTCTTTCACCACTTCTTTTCAATATCGTCCTTGGGAATCTATCCAGAGCAATTAGACACACCAAAGAAATTAAAGGGATACAAATAGGAAAAGAAAAACTCAAACTATCCCTATTTGCTTATGATATGATTGTATACTTAGAGGAACAAGGACATTCCACCAGAAAACTTTTAGAACTCATTAGTGAATTCAGTAAAGTAGCGGGATATAAGATCAATGCACATACATCTAAGGCATTTTTATACATAAGTGATGAATCTTCAGAAAGAGAAATTAGGAAAACTACCCCATTCACAATAGCTTCAAAAAAAAACAAAATATTGGGAATCAATCTCACAAAAGAGGTGAAAGACCTCTACAATGAGAACCACAGAACAGTAAAGAATGAAATTAAAGAAAACCTTAGAAGATGGAAAGATCTCCCATGTTCTTGGATAGGAAGAATTAATATTGTCAAAGTGGCCATACTACCAAAAGTGCTATACAGATTCAATGCAATTCCAATTAAAATCCCAATTATGTACCTTACAGAAATAGAGCAAGTAATTATGAAATGCATCTGGAAGAATAAAAAACCCAGAATAGCTAAAGCAATCCTTGGCAGAAACAGTGAAGCAGGGGGTATCGCAATACCAGATTTTCAACTCTATTACAAAGAAATAGTAACAAAAACGGCATGGTATTGGTACCAAAATAGAAAAGTGGATCAATGGTACAGAATAGAGGACATGGACACAAACCCAAATAAATACAATTTTCTCATACTAGACAAAGGGGCCAAAAATATGCAATGGAGAAAAGATAGCCTCTTCAACAAATGGTGCTGGAAGAATTGGAAATCCATATGCAACAGAATGAAACTAAACCCATATCTCTCACCATGCACGAAACTAAACTCAAAATGGATTAAGGATCTTGTAATCAGACCAGAGACCTTGCATCTTATAGAAGAAAAAGTAGGTCCAGAGCTTCAACATGTCGGCTTAGGAGCAGACTTCCTCAACAGGACTCCCATAGCACAAGAAATAAAAGCAAGAATCAATAACTGGGATAGATTCAAACTGAAAAGTTTTCTCTCAGCAAAGGAAACTATCAGCGATGTGAAGAAAGAGCCTACAGAGTGGGAGAAAATCTTTGCCAATCATACTTCAGATAAAGCACTAATCTCCAAAATCTATAAAGAACTCAAAAACCTCTACACCAAGAATGCAAATATTCCAATTGACAAAAGGCCTAAGGAAATGAATAGACACTTCACAGAAGATCTACAAGCAATCAACATGCATATGGAAAAGTGTTCAACATCTCTAGTAATAAGAGAAATGCAAATCAAAACCACCCTAAGATTCCATCTCACCGCAATTAGAATGGCGATTATCAAGAATACAAGCAAAAAAAAAAAAAAGAATACAAGCAACAACAGGTGTTGGCGAGGATGTGGGGAGAAAGGTACACTCATACTTTGCTAGTGGGGCTGCAAATTAGTGTAGCCACTCTGGAAAGCAGTGTGGAGACTCCTTAGAAAACTTGGAATGGAACCACCATTTGACCCAGCTATCCCACTCCTTGGCCTATACCCAAAGGACTTAAAATCAGCATATTACAGAGATACAGCCACATCAATGTTCATAGCTGCTCAGTTCACAATAGCCAGATTGTGGAACCAACCTAGATGCCCTTCAATTGATGAATGGATAAAGAAACTGTGGTATATATATACAATGGAATATTACTCAGCCATAAAGAATGATAAAACTATGGCATTTGCAGGCAAATGGATGAAAATGGAGAATATCATGCTAATTGAGATAAGCCAATCTCAGAATACCAAAGGACAAATGATATTGCTAATAAGTGGATGATGACACATAATGAGGGGTGGGAGGGGTTAGTGTTAGGGTTAGAGTTAGGTTTAGGGTAGGGGGCAAGAATGGAGGAAGGAAGGACTGTATAGAGGGAAAAAAGGGGTGGGAGGGGTGCGGGGGAAGGGAAAAAATAACAAAATGAATCAAGCAACATTACCCTATGTAAATTTATGATTACACAAATGGTATGCCTTTATGCCATGTACAAACAGAGAAACAACTTGTATCCCATTTGTTTATAATAAAAAAAAAAGAAAAAAAAAGAATGATGTTGGCCATGGGCTTAGCATAAATAGCTTTTACAATGTTCAGGTATATTCCTACTATCCCTATTTTTTTCTAGCATTTTGAGCATGAAGTGGTGTTGTATTTTGTTGAACGCTTTTTCTGTGTCAATTGAAATAACCATATGATCCTTATCCTTAAGTCTGTTGACATGATGGATTATGTTTATTGATTTACGGATGTTAAACCATCCTTGCATTCCAGGGATGAGCCCCACTTGATTGTGGTGCACGATTTTCTTAATATGTTTTTGGATACGGTTTGCCAATATTTTGTTAAGGATCTTTGCATCTATATTCATCAATGATATTGGTCTAAAATTTTCTTTCCTTGATGTGTCTTTTCCTGGTTTGGGTATGAGGGTGATATTAGCTTCATAGAATGAGTTTGGTAGGGTACCCTCCTTTTCTATTTCCTGTAATACTTTGAGAAGTATTGGAATGAGATCTTCTTTGAAGGTCTTGTAGAACTTGGCTGAGAATCTGTCTGGTCTTGGGTTTTTCTTGGATGGTAGGTTTTTAATGGCTTCTTCTATTTCATTGCTTGATATTGATCTGTTTAAATTGTGTATGTCCTCCTGGTTCAGTTTGGGAGTAGCATATGTTTCTAGAAATTTGCCAATGTCTTCGGTAGTTTCTATTTTGTTGGAATACAGATTTTCAAAGTAGCTTCTCATTATGTTATGTATCTCAGTTTTGTCTGTTGTGATATTTCCTTTTTCATCATGAAGTTTAGTAATTTGAGTTTTCTCTCTCCTTCTGTTTGTTAGTGTGGCTAAGGGTTTGTCTATTTTGTTTACTTTCTCAAAGAACCAACTTTTTTTTTGTCGATTTTTTGAACTGTTTCTTTTGTTTCAATTTCATTGATTTCAGCTCTGATTTGAATTATTTCCTGTCTTCTATTACTTTTGCTGTTATTATGTTCTTCTTTTTCTAGGGCTTTGAGCTTGACGTTAGGTCATTTAATTGTTGACTTTTCATTCTTTTCTGGAATGTGTTCCATGCAATGAATTTTCCTCTTAGTACCGCTTTCATAGTGTCCCAGAGATTTTGATATGTTTTATCATCGTTCTCATTGTCCTCCAAGAATTTTTTTATCTCCTCCTTGATGTTTTCTGTTACCCATGTTTCATTCAATAGCATATTATTTAGTCTCCAGGTGTTGGAGTAATTTCTCCTTTTTATTTTGTCATTGATTTCTACTCTCAGTCCATTATGATCTGATAGAATACAAGGCAGTATCTTAATTTTTTAGCATTTCTTCTAATATTAATTGTACTCATTTGCTTTCCTAGGTCAGATTTTCACTTGTTCCTCTTACCTTTTCTCTCTTACATACCTGATTCTCCCTCAAATTACCGTCCCCATTCACTTTTTCTTCTTTTTACCTTGGTTTATACTATTCTTTTCTATATTTCCTTTTTCTTTTTTTCATTTCTTCTTTTGTCTGATATTTCTCCACTCCCCTTTTTAGACCCTATATAACATTATACCAATTCTAATATAGTCAATAAATGAATTTCAACCTATTCTAGAACTTTCCTACAATTTATACCTGGATTAGAGAAATTGTAAAGAATGGTATTAATATGTTTTTGTTTTTTCATACGGTTGATTATTATGTGACTTTACTCTGATAGTGATTATAGTGAATGAGGTTCAGTATCTTCTCTTAAAGTCATGCCTATACTGGGAACAGGGGAGAACACACATAGAGTGAAACTATAAATACCTGGCTATTCATCTAACCCAGGGTTCTTAGGAGAAAGAAACTCACTTAATAGTCCCCAAATAAATGAAGAAACAATAATCATTCCAGTAGATGGGAAGACATACAAGCAGTTCAAAAAAGCAAGAAAAAAAACACCCCAAATAATTCATGACATTAAAAAACTGATCCCATTGACACCACAGTGGAGTAATGTTGGAAAAGAATTTAGAAAGTTCATAGTTAACATGTTCAACAAGCTAAACAAGACATTAGGAATGACCTTAGAAAATGCAGGAAGTGAATTATCAATAAAGAGATGGAGATTCTGAAAAAGAACCAAATGGAAATCTTGGAAATGAAAGATTTAATTTCAAATTAAAAATTAAATAGAAAAGACCACCAATAGATTAGGTCACATTAAAGATCGATTTTTCAGACCTTGAAGACGATGTATATACTCTTGAAAATAAAGTTGACTGTTGAGGGCCGTCTTGGACAAGATGGCGCCTGGCAATGAGCCAAAGGGCACTGGGTACCAAAATAAGGAAGTACCCATAAAGGCTGCTTGCCTACTAGTTCCTTGGAGACTTATGACGTGTTGACGCCAGGCTCAAGGATTGGCTATCTAATATCATGCCGCGCGTGGACAGCTCATGATTCATATAGTGCTATGCTGACATTCCTCTGCATGCTCTCCTGTGTGAGAGAAAGCTTTGCTATAATTGGCTGATAAGCTTTGAGTCTGGGGGAGGAGAGAGGGAGAGGGAAGAAGAAGGGAGATAGTGGCAGAACAAAGGAGGCAGAAAAATAGGGAGGACGCAATAAATCTGGTCAACTAAAGATTGGTGGTGTCTCCTTTCTCCATGCCGGTTCTGGTGGACGGAACAGTTGACAAAAGAAAAGATGTTAAGAAACTATTACCAGAATATTAAAGAAATCTGGGATAATATTGAGACAAAATTTAAGAATCATTGGGGATAGAAGAAGGCTCTGAAATACAAACTAAAGGAACACACAATATTTTTAATGAAATAATATTAGAAAAATTTTCAAATTTTAAGAAGGAGATTGAAATCCAAATACAATAGGCATATAGAGCTCCAAATAAGCAAGATCAAAAAAGATTCTCTTCAAGGCACATTATAATAAAAATGGTTAATGTGTAGAATACAGAATTTTAAAAACTGCAAGAGAATAGTGGCAGGTCAAATATAAGAGTAAACCAATTTTAATTTCATCCAGACTCTAAAAGCCAGGATGACTTAGAATAACATATACCAACCTCTGAAAGAAAATGGGTGCCCACTAAGATTACTATAATCAGCAAAACTATCTTTCATAATTTAAGATGAAATAAAAGACTTCTACATTAAGCAGAAGCTCAAAGAATTCATAACCACTAAGCTTGCTCCATAAAACATACTCAATAAAATATTTCATATATAAGAAATGTAAAATAAAAGTGAAAACCAGCATAGGGATGAATTTCACTACAAGAATAATCAACTAAAAGAGAACCAAATCTGAATTATTAAAAATAAATCAAAATGGCAGGAAATAAATATCATCTCTAAAATTACATGGAATGTAAATGGTCTAAACCATTTACTCAAAAGACACAGATTAGCAGATCGGTTTTAAAAACAAGACCTAACCATATATTGTCTACAAAAGACACATCTTATAGACAAAGATATCCAAAGACTGAAGGTGAAAGGATGGGAAGTGAAAAATGAAAACAAAGAGAGGTATTTATACTTAGATAGTAGACTTCAAGTCAAAATGAATCAAAAAAGACAATGAAGGTCACTTCATTCTGGCTAAGGGAATCATTCAACAAGATATAATGATTGTAAATACTTAAACCCCAAACGACAGTTCACCTCCATATATAAAACAAACCCTTCTCAGGGCTGGGGTTGTAGTTCAGTGGTAGAGCGGTTGCCTAGCATGTGTGAGGCACTGGGTTTGATTCTCAGCACCACATGTAGATAAATAAAATAAAGGTCCATTGACAACTTAAAAAAATTTTAAAAAAACTAAAATCTTTCTCAATATAAAGAATCAAAGAGAGCACAATACAATAGTACTGGGTGATTTCAACACATCTCTCATTATTAGATAGGTCACTCAGACATAAACCAAGTGAAGGCACTTTGGAACTAAAACATACAATTAATCAAATGGCTCTAAGAGACATCTATAGAATATTTGATCCATTGATGACTGAATTCACTTTCTTCTCAGCAGCACATGAAGCATTCTGTAAAATAACTTATAAAATAAATATTAGCAAATATAAAATAATAGTTATAATTCCTTGCATCCATTGTATCAGTTCATAATGGAATGAAATTAGAAATAAATGACAAGATAAAAAATGGAAACCATTTTAATACCTTGAAATTAAATAATACACTTTTTTGGTACCAGGAATTGAAAACAGCAGTGCTTAACCACTACGCCACATCCCCAGCCCTTTTTATTTTTTATTTTGGGATAGGGTCTCACTAAGTTGCTTAAGACTTTCCTAAGTTGCTGAGACTGACTTTGAATTTGCTATCTTTCAGTTTCAGCTTTCAGAGCTGCTGGGAATAATACACTTTTTTTTTAAAGAAAAAATAATATTTATTTGCAATATAAACAAAGTCCCGTTGCTGGCTCGGGATATATATATATATATATATATATATATATATATGTGTGTGTGTGTGTGTGTGTGTGTATATACATATATATGTAGGATCACAAATTTTCCTTCATAAGATCATAAAGCAAAACTGGCCACCCTCTGGTATACCCTCATTTACACAAATCTGATACATCTTTCTGGTGTTTTCTTTTTAAAAATAAAAGAGAGAGAGAGAAAGAAAACCATGTACAGCTTGGAAGCTTTTTGTCAATTTCTCGACTGTGGCAAGATTTGAATCCACTGCCCTAAAGAATCCCTGAAAACCATCCCCCTGTGACGTAAGATGTGGTGGGGGCAGAGTTTCCGTGGCCTTGCTCACATGCTGAGTGCTGGCTCCATTAGGGACCTTGGCCCAACTGCTCACCCCTCCCAAGCCCCCATGCAGTCCTGACACCTGGTTAGAACTGAGGTTGGAGAAGGAACAAAACTGGAGGAGGGTAACAGAATCCGTGGCTTTGTCCTGCGGGTACAGGGCCGGGGGTGGGGAGCAGAGCCTCACACCCCTTCCACTTGTCCATTCTTACTCTACCTGCCCCTGCCCTAGGGCTGAAATGGGTACATGTTTCCTGGTAGTAAAAGGCATGGGCAGGAGGTAATCAAGGCAGGCTTCCAGAGAGAAGGGGACTGGGAGTTGCAGCTGGACCAAAGCAACAGCCAGGATGAAGGGAAGAACTTGGGAGGCAGGGCTGGGCTCCACCACCTAAGCTTACTTTTCCCCAGCTACTGGTTCTCCATGCCCAGTTACACAAGGAACTAGACAGAAGTCTTAGGTAAGTATATAGAAGGGTTCATGGCCTGGGCTCGCTGGGGGCTGAGACCAAAGGGCTAATGCTATGGCTTGGCAGTCCCCTGCAGCCCCACCTCCAGCAGGATAGTGGCAAGGGGGCGTGCAGGACCACCGTGGGGTGAATGGGAGGGCAGACAATGCAAAGACCCGGGTCCAGCCCACCAAGCAGAACTTGTGGCAGTGTGCACAAGCAAACACAACGCCAAGTTGGGCTGAGCCACGGGTGGGAGATGGCACAACTGGGGGTCCTGATGCCTGGAAAGCAGCAAGCCACCCCTATAAGAAGTGTCTGCTGGAGAAATGGAGGCCCCACACATGTGCAAAACACATTTGGTCAAGATCAACATGGGGTTTGTCTTTTCCATTAAAAACAAAAACAAAACGCACTGATAACTGCTTTTGAAATAGGAAGAAAAACAAAACTGAGACCACTTCACTCTCTCACAGGATCAAGAAAGGGATGAAATACTGGACTGGTTTATACAATCCGCTGCTGCATGTAGCCTGAAAATAATACTTTTCATTAAAAAAAGAAAAATCAAGAAGAGCTTGAATACTCTTTGCTCCGCAGAGCTTGGATTTACCTGCTAAAAGTAAAAAGTAAACTCAGGTCCATGGATGTGTCTTTAAAAACAGCCAGATTGATCAGGCCATCAGCAGAAAGGAGTGTCCTGGGACAAACATGAGGGTCCACTGGCCCCCAAAAGCCGTGTGTCTGACAGCTGAGGCCTCTCCAGCAAGTCCTGCCGAGGGAGGCCCTGCCCCCACAAGATGGCAGAGAGCTGGTCACCACTCAGCCTTGGCCTCTGGGCACAGGAGACATCCGTGGGTTCCTCAGGCCAGGGACAACAAGCTTGGGCCCTCCACTGGGCCCTGTGGAGGGGTGGGGGCCTCTGGCACCATGCCCATTCGTGCACCTGGCCTCACGTGGACTCAAGGGTGTTGAGTGGAAACAGGTTGTGGTTGGTGGGCGTGGAGAAGTACAGCTGCTCATTGGGCGCGTGGTTGTCGCATGGGCTGCTTAGCCCCAGCGTCCGCTCAAAGTCCAGCAACTGCCCCATGAAATTGAAGTTGGGTGAGATGTTGGACTTTTTCCTCTTGACGAAGTCATAGGCATCATTTAGTGACAGGTTCATCTTCTGCATTAGGTAGGCCACGGTGACCGTCACCGAGCGGCTGATGCCTGCCAGGCAGTGCACCAGGACACCACACTTCTTGGAGCGGGCCTCATCAATGAAGCTGATGGCCTCAGGGAAGAACTGGGAGAGGTTCTGGCTCCAGTGGTCAGAGATGGGGATCTGCTTGTAGGTGAACTCGCCACCATGCTCGAAGGCGTTGGGTAGGTTGGGAGTGACATTGAGGATATATTTGATGCCATATTTGCCGAGCACATCCAAGTTGGTGGAGTCCTTGGCACAGCCGAGGTAGAGGCAGGGCAGGATTTGAACGGGGAAGGCTGGCTGGCTGGATGGCACAGGGCTGCCATCCGATTCAGTGGCACTGCTGGGCAGCTCTCGGTCTGACTCGCCATCGGAGCAGTCAGAGCTGATGCGCAGGCCCCCCAGGCCCAGCACCGAGGTGGGCGGCGAACTGCTGGGCGAAGACGAGCTGTCCTCATTGGTCTCACAATGCTCTGAGTACTCAGTCTGGAACTTGTTGAAACCACCTTGGAGGTAGTGGGCCTGGCAGCCGTCGTCGCGTAGCTTCTGCAGGAGCAGTCCGAGCACCGAGGCAGGAGCACCGGGCTCGGGTTGTCACTCGGCCGTGGCCTCGTCGTAGAGCAGCACGGTAGCCGCCTTGCAACGCGTGGCAAAACGCTCCTTGTCGGCGTGGTTGGGGATGATGGAGTGGATGGCCAGGTTGCCCTTGCGCAGGCGGCGCAGCATGAGGCCCGGGATGGCCAGATTGATGGCCGTCTCAATGTGCGACGACTCGAAGAGCTCGTGGGGCGGGCAATCCAGCAACAGCAGAGACGCGCCGCCGCGCGCCTCCAGCTCTTCCTGCAGCCACCCGGCGCTCTTGCAGGGCATGGCCCCCGCTCCTGTCGCCGCGCCCGTAGCGGTGCCTGCGCCGGACCCAGACCCCACACCCGGTTCCGACCCCGCCCGGGTGCCCCCAGCCGCCGCCGCCCCCGAAGTCGACATGTGCACTCGCGCTGGAGGGCCGCGGAGCTGGTTTTTCATGGGGAGCGCGGGCGGCCCGGGGCCGGGGCCGGGCAGCCTTGCACTGGGATGGCGCCCCGGCCGCGCGGGCCCCAGCCACGTCTGCGGGCGCCCGCCTCCCGCCGAGCTGCGAGCCCGCCGCCCCGGCCTCCCGGCCTCAGTCCCGCCCGCCCAGCCCTCCGCCAATAATACACTTTTGAATGAAGAGTGGATGGAAGAAATCAGGGAGAAATAAAAAAATTCTTAGAATGAGAATAAAGATACAATATATCAAAATCTCTGGGGTAGTATAAAGACAGTTCTTAGAGGAAAGTTTAAAATATTGAGTTACTTCATTAAAAAATTAGAAAGATAAAAAATAAAAAATCTCATGTTACACAAGTCCCTGAAAGATGAACAAACTAATACCAAAATCCATAGAACACAGAAAACAAAACCAGAGCTAAATTTAATGAAATTCAGAACAACAAAAAAATTACAAAGGATTAATGAAGCAAAGCGTTGGTTCTTTGAAAAGAAAGCAAATTTGACAAAACCTTCACCAAATTAATAGAAGAAAGAGAAGACCCAAATTAACTAAATTAGAGATGAAAAAAGGAGATATCAGCTTTGAAAATTTATTTTGAAAATTTATACTCCAATAAGCTAGAAAAATAGCAAAGATAGTGACAAATTCCTAGAGATATATGCCATACCCAAATTGAACCATGAGGATCTAGAAAACTTAAACAGACAAAAATAAAGTAATAAAATTGAAGAAGCTATTAAAAACCTTTCAAGAAAGAAAAGTCCAGGACCTGATGGATTCTCAGCTGAGTTTTACCAGACCTTTAAAGAAGAATCAATGCCAATCCTCCTCAAATTATTCCATAAAATAGAAAGGGAGGGAACACTGCCAAATTCATTCTATGAAACCAGTTATCACCCTGATACCAGAACCAGACAAAGACACCTCAAGGAAAGAAAATTACAGACCAATATCCCTGATGAACATAGATGCAAAAATTCTTAATAGAATACTGGCAAACTGTATTCAAAAACACATTAAGAAATAAAGGTGCCATGATCAAGTGGGTTTCATCCCAGGGATGCAAGTTTGGTTCAATATACAGAAATCAATAAATGTCATACATCACATAAATAGAGTTAAGGACAAGAATAAATGATTATCTCAATTGATGCTGAAAAAACATTTGATGAAGTCTAGTACCTATTCTTGTTTCAAGCACTAGAGAAACTGGTGGTAGAAGAAACTTGCCTCAACATTGTGAAGGCTATAAATGACAAACTGAAAGCCAACATCATATTGAATGCAGACAAATTGAAAGCATTTCCTCTAAAAACAGGAATAAGAGAAGGATGTCCACTCTCACCATTCCTATTCAAAATAGTTCTGGAAACTCTAGCAAGAGCAATTAGGTGAGAGAAGAAAATTAAAAGGATACAAACAGAAAATTAAAAGGATACAAACAGGAAAAGAAAAGATCAAGTTAACTCTTTTTGCTGATGATATGATCTTATATTGAGAAGACCCCCTACTCCCCCCAAAAAAAAAACTCCACCAGAGGACTTGTAGGCCTGATAAATTTAGGAAAGTAGCAGAATCTAAGATCAACAAACATAAATCAATTGCTTTTCTATACTCCAATAATGAATCTGCTGAAAAAGAAATTAGGAAAACTGTTACATTCACAATAACCTAAAAAAACAAACAAAACAAACAAAACAAACAAACAAAGAAACAACAGCTTAGGAATGAATCTAATGAAGGAGAAGGAAGATTTATACAATGAAAACTACAGAACACCAAAGAGAGTCATTGAAGACCTTAGAAGATGGAAAGATCTTCCATGTGTTTATATAGGCAGAATTAATATTATCAAAATGGTCATACTACCAAAACTATTACACATAATTAATGCAATCTCTATCAAAATACCAAGGACATTCTTCCCAGAACTAGAAAAATTAGTTCTAAATTCATTTGGAAGAATAAGAGACTCAGAACAGTCAAAGGAATTCTGAGCAAGAAGAGCAATGCTGGAGGCATCGCAATATCAGACCTCAAATTATACTACAGAGCAATAGTAACTAAAACAGCATGGTATTGGCAACAAAACAGACATGAAAACTCAAAGAGTAGAATTGAAGACACAGAGACAAACCCACACAGATACAGTCATCTCATATTCAACAAAAGTGCCAAAATCATATGGAGAAAAGATAGTCTTTTTAACAAATGGTACTGGGAAACCTGGATATTCATATGTAGAAGAATAAAACTAGATTCCTATATTTCATCCTGCACAAAAGTCAACTCAAAGTGTATCAAAGACTTAGGAATTATACCTGAAACTTTTCAGTTGTTATAAGAAACATAGGGTCAACACTCCTTCATATTGGTGTAGACATTAACTTCCTTAACAAGCTTAAGAAATACAACTAAGAATCAACAAGTGGTATAGCATCAAATTAAAAGTCTTTTACACAGCAAAGGTAATGATTAAGATTGTGAAAAGGGTACCTCTAAAATGGAGAAAATCATTGTTAGCTACCCTCTGACTAGGGATTAATACTCAGAATATATAAAGAACTCAAAAAGCTTAACACCACTATTACCACCACCAATGAAAAGACCCCAATCAATAAATGGGAAAAAGAACTAAGCAGATATTTCTCAAAAGAAGAAACACAAATGGCCAAAAATATATGAAAAAATTTCAACATCTCTACCAATTACCAAAATGCAAAGCAGAACTACACTATGATTTCATTTCACTCCTGTCAAAATGGTGATTATCAAGAATACAAGTAATAATAAATGCTGGTGAGGATGTGGGGGAAAAGGCATGCTCATACCTTGTTGGTGGGACTGTGAATTAGTGCAGCCACTCTGGAAAGCTGTATGGAGATTCCTCAAAAAACTAGTAATTGGACCTTCATATGACCTATTATCCCATTCCTCAGTATACATCCAAAAGACTTAAAATCAGCATACTATAGAGATGTAGCCACACTAATGTTTAAAGTAGCACAATTCACAATAGCCATTCAGTGGAACTAACCTAAGTGCCCATCAATAGATAAATGGGTAAAGAAAATGTAGTATCTGTACACAACAAAGTTTTACTCAGCCCTAAAGAAGAATGAAATTATGGCATTTGGTAGTAATTGGATGGAAATGGAGTACATCATGCTAAGGGCAATAGCCAGACTCAAAATCAAGGGTTGAACATTTTCTCTCAAATGCAGAAGTTAGACCAAAATAAGTAAAATAATGATAATAATAATAAGTGGGTAGGAAACTCAATGAAAATAGAAGAGAGATCAGATGTACATATATGAATATGCCACAGTGAATTTCACTTTTATTTATATCCATAATGCACGAATTAAAAAATCTATATATAAAAAGATCAGAAGAGTAGAGGAAAGGGACAGGGTGAGGGAGGAGGGTAGGAAAAGGGGAAGTACTGGTGACTGAATTATAACAAATTACTTTCCACCCTTATATATAATAACACCAGAATGAACCCCAATATTGTGTATAAATATAATGAACTATTAAAAAAGTAAAAAGAGTTGTTTCTTTGGGATAGATTGATTTGTAGACTAATTTAATGAACTAACACTATGT
The DNA here is from genome assembly GCF_902686445.1 of Sciurus carolinensis. NCBI lineage: Eukaryota > Metazoa > Chordata > Mammalia > Rodentia > Sciuridae > Sciurus > Sciurus carolinensis. The sequence goes on along the minus strand of NC_062214.1, from coordinate 119,665,998 downwards.
TCACTTAAAAAAGATAACTCTTTGTTTCAGGGAGAAAGGAAAAAGGATTAATTTTGAGGATAATAAATTTCATGTCCTTATTATTTTCTTTAGGCCATTCTGCATTCCACTGGATGTTCTTTTTCACTCTGCTTTATACTATGAAGATGGCTCACACCTCTAACCAATACAGAGCTGTGTGAATCATCCAGGCTTCTAGCAGGGATTGGCATTCCATTCAGATGATTCAACTGGAAAGCTTCTAGTAGTCAGAGTTCTCCAGAGAAACAGAATCAGTAAGAGAATATATGTAAGTTTATTATGACAAATTGGCTTACATGATCAGAAGGACTAAGAAGTCCTATGATCTGCCAACTGCAAGTGGGAGACCCAGAAAAGTCGGTGGTGTAATTCAATCTAAATCTGAAGGCCTGAGAACCAGGGAAGGCACTGGTGTAAATCCCAGTCCAATCACAGAATTATATAAGTGAGATGTCTCAACCTAGGAATGGGGTTGGAATGAAGGCGGGATTCCTCCTTCCTCTTGCCTTTTATTCCATGTAGGCCCTCAGTGAATTGGATGATGCCCACACAATTTTGGGATGGCAAACTACTTTACTGAGTTTACCTATTCAAATACTAATCTCACCAGAAATCCTCTCACAGACACATCCAGAAGTAATGTTTAATTTGGGTGCTCTTTGGCACAATCGAGTTGACACATAACATTAACCATCACAGACCAATAAAGAGACTCCACGTATGGAGGAGTTGACAGAAATAAGAGAATCATGAATGGAAAGAGAGGCACACAGGGACTACTAATATTGAGAAAATATTACTAAGACCTGAAAAGAGCAGGGGAGGAAATGGTGCTTTGGAGCTTGGTGAGAGCTGCCACTGACAAGCAGGTATCCCCTGGGAGAAGCTGTAGTGAAAGATACAGCTATTGCGAGAACTGAGGAGTGTAACACAAGAAATATGCTCTCCAGACTGAGCCTTAGCGTTGGTAGGGCAGAGGGTGAGAGCACACTGGATTCTCACATACACTATTTCTAAATATTTAAAAGTTAAAAATCAAACTAAGAATTTGTATAGTAAAATATATTCTATCCTTCTACATTTTCAAATATACGCTTATGAATCTTGAACACTAGGTTCAACTTTATGATTCTCAGATTTCTTGGCGTTTCATGCAGAATCATGGTGTGGAGAGAGCTGGGTCTGGACTTCTGGCCCAGTTTGTGGCTCACATAGGAGGACGCCAAAGCTTGCATTTCCAGCTTTGCTCACTGCACCTTCAGTAGTCCCCCATCCTGATCTCTTGTGTCTAGGAATGTACAGTCTTTCAGTGGGAAGACAGATTCAGGAGAGAGGGTCACAGGAGAGGGCTCTGGAAGAAGACTCAGGGCCACAAGAGCAGTGACTCTCAAAGACCTGAGTACCCAGAGCTTGACGAGGAAAGGGAGAGGTGTAGGCGCTCAGTGGGAATGTGCTGTTTGTCGGGGTGTGGCCACCATATGGTCTTCTAAAGCATCAGGATCATGGGCCCCACTTGCCTGACTTCTCTCTCTGACTCTTCTATCTCCTGATGGTATCTCCTAATGGTTTAGTTCAACTGGTGGCCATCTACCAGTGGAGTCTGTGGAATGTAGTGTCTCTAGAGAATAATAGAGACAGCCATAAAGAGGGTCTGACTCTCTCCAGGGTGAGATAAGGCAGTTATAGTGTTAGGCATGTTATAAACATATTCATTCTCTATAAAATGTAAATCAATGTAGCCATTACTAAAAGTCAATAGAATGGTTCAGAGTTGTCACTGTCATCCCATTGACACCTAGCTAGGGGGTGGGATGAAGCTGTAGCTCCTGCTACTTCTGTGTCTCATGGTTGGAAGTAGCATTTTACCCCTCCTTTCTCTATCCTCTGTCTTTGAACATCTATGAACAGAAGCTGTACCCTGACTGCAGAGCTGGAGTCAGTACTTGCCATGGACACCCACTCAGGTCACATGAATGTCACTAACTGGTCATGTCGTGGAAATAGAGTCAGACTGGGTGGCTACGTAAGTAAAAAGCCAGAGTACTTTTGGAATTCATTAATTTTGATGTTTCTGATACCATGTCTAGGTGATATCAGAGCGAATAAATTTTATCAAGAATCTCCATGAGTTTCCTTCTTTTTTTTTATTATTGTATACAAATGGGATACATGTTGTTTCTCTATTTGTACATGGAGTCAAGGCATACCATTTGTGTAATCATAAATTTACATAGGGCAATGATGTTTGATTCATTATAGATTCTGGAGATTAGTGCTTTATCTGAAGTATGATTGGCAAAGATTTTCTCCCACTCTGTAGGCTCTTTCTTAGCATTGATGATAATTTCCTTTGCTGAGAGAAAGCTTTTTAGTTTGAATCTATGCCAGTTATTGATTCTTGCTTTTATTTCTTGTGCTATGGGAGTCCTGTTGAGGAACTCTGGTCCTAAGCCGACATGTTGAAGCTCTGGACCTACTTTTTCTTCTATAAGATGCACTGTCTCTGGTCTGATTCCGAGGTCCTTAATCCATTTTGAGTTGAGTTTCTTGCATGGTGAGAGATATGGGTTTAGTTTCATTCTGTTGCATATGGATTTCCAATTCTCCCAGCACCATTTGTTGAACAGGCTATCTTTTCTCCATTGCATATTTTTGGACCCATTGTCTAGTATGAGAAAATTGTATTTATTTGGGTTTGTGTCCGTGTCCTCTATTCTGTACCATTGATCCACCTTTCTATTTTGGTACCAATACCATGCTGTTTTTGTTACTATTGTTTTGCAGTAGAGTTGAAGATCAGGTATTGCGATACCCTCTTCTTCACTCTTCCTGCCGAGGATTGCTTTAGCTATTCTGGGTTTTTTATTCTTCCAGATGAATTTCATAATTGCTTGCTCTATTTCTTCTAGGTACATCATTGGGATTTTAATTGCAATTGCATTGAATCTGTATAGCACTCTTGTTGTATGGCCATTTTGACAATATTAATTCTTCCTATCCAAGAACATGGGAGATCTTTCCATCTTCTGAGGTTTTCTTTAATTTCTTTGTTAATGTTCTGTAGTTCTCATTGTAGAGGTCTTTCACCTCTTTTGTGAGATTGATTCCCAAGTATTTTATTTTTTTCGAAGCTATTGTGAATGGGGTAGTTTTCCTAATTTTTCTTTCTGAAGATTCATCACTTATTTATAAAAATGCCTTAGATGTATGTGCATTGATCTTATATCCCGCTACTTTACTGAATTCACTTATGAGATCTAAAAGTTTTCTGGTGGAATTTCCTGGTTCCTCTAAGTATATAATCATATCATCAGCAAACAGGGATAGTTTGAGTTCTTGTTTTCCTATTCGTATCCCTTTAATTTCTTTGGACTAATTGCTCTGACTAGAGTTTCAAGGACAATATTGAAAAGAAGTGGTGAAAGAGGGCATCCCTGACTTGTTCCAGTTTTGAGGGGGAATGCTTTCAGTTTTTCACCATTTAGAATGATATTAGCCATGGGCTTAGCACAGATGGCCTTTACAATGTTAAGGAATGTTCCCACTATCCCTAATTTTTCTAGTGTTTGGAGCATGAAGGGGTGCTCTATTTTATCAAATGCTTTTTCTGCATCTATTGAAATAATCATGTGATTCTTGACTTTAAGTCTATTGATCTGGTGAATTACATTTATTGATTTCCTGATGTTGAACCAACCTTGCATTCCTGGGATGAAACCCACTTGATCGTAGTGCACTATCTTTTTAATATGTTTTTGTATGTGATTTGCTAAAATTTTGTTGGGATTTTTGCATCAATTTTCATTAAGGATATTGGTCTGAAATTTTCTTTCCTCGATGTGTCTCTGTCTGGTTTAGGTGTCAGGGTGATATTGGATTCATAGAACGAGTTTGGGAGGGTTCCCTCCTCTTCTGTTTTATGGAATACTTTGAGAAGTATTGGAATGAGCTCTTATTTAAAGGTTTTGTAGAACTCAGCTGAGAACCCATCTGGTCCTGGACTTTTCTTTGTTGGTAGGCTTTTGATGACTTCTTCTATTTCATTACTTGAAATTGGTCTATTTAAATTGTGTATTTCCCCTCGTTCAGTTTAGGCAATTCATATGTCTCTAGAAACCTGTTGATGTCTTCAAAATTTTCTATTTTGTTGGAGTATAGATTTTCAAAATAGCTTCTAATTATGTTTTGTATTTCAGTCAGTCTGTTTTGATATTTCCTTGTTCATTATGAATTTTAGTAGTTTGGGTTTTCTCTCATCTTCTCTTTGTTAGTGTGGCTAAAGGTTTATCAATTTTGTTTATTTTTTCAAAGAACCAACTATTTATTTTGTCAATTTTTTGTATTGTTTCTTTTGTTTCAATTTTGTTGATTTCAGCTCTGAGTTTAACTATTTCCTGTCTTCTACTACTTTTGGTGTTGGTCTGTTCTTCTTTTTTTAAGGCTTTGATCTGTAGTGTTAGGTCATTTATTTTTTGAGTTTTACTTCTTTTATTAAATGCGCTCCATGAAATAAATTTTCCTCTAAGTACTGCTTTCATATTGTCCCAGAGATTTTGATATGATGTTTCTTTGTTCTCATTTACCTCTAAGAATTTTTTAATTTCCTTCCTAATATCTTCTGTTATCCATTCATCATATAATAGCATATTGTTTAATCTTCAGGTGTTGGAGTAATTTCTGTTTTTTACTCTTTCATTTATTTCTATTTCAATCCATTATGATCTGATAGAATACAAGGTAGTGTCTCTATTTTCTTGTATTTGCTGACATTAGCTTTGTGGCATAATATATGGTCTATTTTAGAGAAGGATCCATGTGCTGCTGAGAAGAAAGTGTATTCACTCTTGGTTGGATGGTATATTCTATAAATGTCTGTTAAGTCTAAATTATGATTGTGTTATTAAGATCTATGCTTTCTTTGTTCAATTTTTGTTTGGAAGATCTATCCAGTGGTGAGAGAGGCATGTTAAAATCAGCTAGTATTATTTTGTTATGGTCTATTTGGTTTCTAAAACTGAGAAGGATTTGTTTGACATACATGGATGAACCACTGTTTGGGGCATAGATATTTATGATTGTTATATCTTGCTGATTTATGCTTCCCTTAAGCAGTATGAAATGTCCTTCTTTATCCCTTCTGACTAACTTTGGCTTGAAGTCCACATTAACTGAAATGAGGATGGATACCCCAGCTTTTTTGCTGAGTCCATGTGCATGGTATGTTTATCCCCATCCTTTCACCTTTAGTCTATGGGTATCTCTTTCTATGAGGTGAGTCTCTTGCAGGCAATATATTGTTGGATCTTTTTTTATAATCCAATCTGCCAGTCTATGTCTTTGATTGATGAATTCAGGCCATTAACATTCAGGGTTATTATTGAGATATGATTTGTATTCCCGGTCATGTGGTTCATTTTTAAAATTTCATTTATTTATTTATTTTTTTGACACAACTTGGTTCCTCCTTTATTTGACAGTTCCTTTAGGATAATTCCTCCCTTTGCTGATTTGCTTCTTTGTGTTTTATCTCTTCCTCACGGAATATTTTGCTGAGAATGTTCTGTAATGCTGGCTTTCTTTTTGGAAATTCTTTTAGCTTTTGTTTATCATGGAATGATTTTATTTCATCATCAAATTTGAAGGTAAGTTTTGTTGGGTATAAGATTCTTGGTTAGCATCCATTTTCTTTCAGAGTTTGAAAAATGTTGTTCTAGGCCCTTCTAGCTTTTAGGGTCTGGATTGAAAAATCTGCTGATATTCGTATTGGTTTCCACCTGTATGTAATTTGGTTCTTTTCTCTCACAGCCTTTAAAATTCTGTCTTTATTTTGTATGTTACATATTTTCATTATAATGTGCCTTGGTGTGGGTCTGTTGTAATTTTGTGTATTTGGAGTCCTATAAGCCTCTTGAATTGATTTTCCATTTTATTCTTCAGATTTGAGAAATTTTCTGATATTATTTCATTGAATAGATTGTTCATTCCTTTGGTTTGTTTCTCTAAGCCTTCCTGAATCCCAATAATTCTCGAATTTGGCCTTTTCATGATATCCCATAGTTCTTGGAGATTCTGTTCATGATTTCTTACCATCTTCTCTGTTTGTTCAACTTTGTTTTCAAGGTTAAATATTTTGTCTTCAATATCTTATGTTCTGTCTTCCAGGTGTTCTATCCTACTATTTATGCTTTCTATGGAGTTCTTAATTTGGTTTATTGTTCCTTTATTTCAAGGATTTCTGTTTGTTTTTTTTTTCAATATCTCTCTTTATTGAAATGATCTTTTGCTTCCTGTATTTGCTCTTTTAACTGTCAATTGGTGCTATCAGTCAATGCCTGCATTTGCTCTTTCATCTCATCATTCAATGCCTGCATTTGCTCTTTCATCTCATCATTCAATGCCTGCATTTGCTCTTTCATCTCATCATTTGCTTCCCTGATCATTTTAATTATGTACATTCTGAACTCCCTTTCTGGCATTTCTTCTGCCATGCTGTCGTTGGATTTTATTGATGTAACATCTAGATTTGTTTGGGGCATTTTCTTCCCTTGTTTTCTCATATTGTTCAGGAATCAGTGGGTCCTTAAGATATTGCAGATTTCCTCTATTGACTTATAATATCCCTGAAGATTGCTAGTATATTCCCTCTTATCCTTCAGTAGCCTGCAGACTTGGAGGAAGTTGATAATGCGGTGCTCCACAAGGAAGTTGCCTCTCTAGGGATGGTGACCCTCAGGTGGGGTATATTCCCTGATAGTCGGCAGAGGTGCTTGGTCCACTTGTTGACCAATGGTCATCCAACGGGGAACTAGGCTACAGCCCGAGGCAAGGCCTATTTATGCCTGTATCTCTGGCTTTACTGTCCTTGTGGGAAAACCTCACCCGGCAGGGAAGACTCACCTGCTGGGGAGGTCTCGCTGGTCAGTTCCCCTCCTAGAGGTTCCCCTCAATCTACAACTATCACCTGGGCTGGTCTGTCTTCCTCTGCAATGTTCCCAGGGGCCAGGATGTACCTCCTGGACCTGGCAGCCTCACCCTTCGCAGACGAGTCTCCTTAGGCTGCTTCTACTCAGAGAATCTGCCCGCAGTCCTGGAAACTTCGCTCCACCCCTAGGCATGTCTCTGTGCGGCTCTTCCACCAAGAAGCCAGTCCTGGGACCCTGCTCTGTGCCTAATCACCTGGCTATGCGGCCCCTCCTCTGAGCCGCCACCTGGAGCCTCGTACAATAGCTCCGAGACCCAGAGACCCACCTCACACCTCCTCCTCCGGACAGTCACCCGGTTTCTGAAGCAGTCACTAGGAGTTCAAGCAACTCACTTCACGTCTCCTCCTCCCGCCAACTGCCCATAGCCCTAGGCAGTCAGTCCGAGTCCAAGTGACCCACCCTGTTCCTCCTCCTCCTTGGGGTAGCCCCCTGGGTGTTCTGGAGTGGTCTTTCTGAGTCCAAACAACTCGCCACGCAGCTCCGTCTCTCGCAGCCGCCTGTAGTTCTGATGCAGTCACACCTAGACTAAGCGACCCGCCTCGTTCCTTCTCTTCCTCTGGGCAGCCCTCCCCCGCCCCCTGGTGTTCAGAAGTGGTTGTTCTGAGTCCAAACAACTTGCCACTCACCTCCTCCTCTGGCAACCACCTGTGGCTCTGATGCAGTCACTCCTGGACCAAGCAACCTGCTGCACTTCTCCTCTTCCTCCGGGCAACCCCCCGGTGTTCAGAAGCGGTCCTTCTGAGTCCAAACAGCTCACCACGCAGCTCTTCCTCTGGCAACTGCCTGTAGCTCTGATGCAGTCACTCCTAGACCAAGTGACCCGCTGCGCTTCTTCCATTCCTCTGGGCAACCCCCCAGTATTCAGAAGCTGTCGTTCTGAGTCCAAACAGCTCACCACGCAGCTCCTCCTCAGGCAGCCTCCTGGAGCCCCAGTGGTTGCTCCAAGTCCAAGCGCTGAGCTGAGCTGCCTCCTCTACGATGATCCCAGTTGTCTGTGTTTACCACTCCAGTGGGGGGAGTGGCGTCTTGCCCAGCAACTCTACTTCACAAAGTTCCCTGTGTTCCGGGGCTACTGCCCCATCTGGGAAGCCTCCCCAACGGAAGAGACTCACCCGGCGGCTTTGAGTTGGTCCCAAGTCTCTCACTATCTCCTCTTTTGAATCCTGGTTCCTGGAGCAACATGAAATGCAGTCCGCCATCTTGAAAACCTATCTTTTTTTTTTTTCCAAGCATAAAAATTATAAGGTTTAATATGACTTCAATAAAGATATTTCATCTCTACAAATAAAAATTGGGATAACTTCACAAAATGATAAAGTGTTACCTACTCAGAAAATTTTACTCACATTTTAAAATAAAAAAGAAAAATTTTACAGATATTAGTATGTAGCATAAAAAAGTTTGTTCTACATTTTAAATGAAAGTTATTTTTATAAATTGCTAAGCCTTTACAATTTTAATTATAATTAACATAAGTTTTAAATTTAAGCCAAATACTAAGTCATATGAAACACTTTACTCTAAAACAACATAAAAACTTCCATTGAGCCAAAATTATTATCTACCTGAATGAATACACTTTTTTGTGTGTGTTTTCACAGAGTGTATTATTACCTTATTGCTTCACACATCAAATACATGCCTGCACAGATACATTTTAAGCACATGTTTATCAATCAGATTGTAACAGTGGTCTGCTTCACCTTTTGAATATAGCTCTGAGGCTTATCCGTAATCCTTGGAATAAATTATTCTAATATTCCCAGCCTAAGGCAAAATATGGAAATAATCACCATCCATTTGCCCTTTGTCTAGGACTTAATGGCAATTAAAGCAATGTGTTTATCATGATCTAATTCAATCTTCCCTGTGCCACTGGAGTTTAGAAAGGGTAGATTTAATTTTACTTTTACCTAGGAAGGCACCCAGACTCAGGGGACATTTGTCATGTTCTGCCATTGCACAATGTGACAATAAGTGACAAGATTGTAATTAATGCAAGGGTCCTGAGAGTGAGTTGTAAGGTGTGATGGTGCTCTCCCTGTTCCCTGCATAGGCGACAGCATGTTAACCCAGACTCAATTCAATATGATTTCTTTTCTATTTTCCTCCATTCCACTTTTCCTTGGGCATAATTAGGTGCTGCAGGTTCTCTTTCGGACCAGTTATTGATGCTTGTTCATCTTCTGCCATCCATCATCATGACTGGTTGGTTGCTCCATATCTGTACATATAAAACTCTTATTTAAAAAGTGACATGCTACACTGTAGGGACACATCATAATTAAATATAAACAAGTCTCAATGAATGACTTTTAAATTCCTCCAATAATTTGCTGTTACAAACAATGCTGCCATAAACATTCCTGTACACACATATTTTCACATATATTTGATTATATGTGTAGGCTAAGTATCATTCTATGAACAATTCTCAGAATGGTGCCCATTTCTATTTATTTTTGCCTGAAAAAGTGTGAAGATAGGCCTGTTACCCAAGGATGTGTTTCATTTTTAAATAGATTTTATTTTTTAAAATGACACATAATAATTTTGTTCTTGTATATGATATGTGATATTGCAATACAAATACATAAGGTGCTATAATCATCTTGGGTCATTGGCATATATATCACTTTAATCAACCATCATTTCTTTATGTTGGCAACATTCAAAATCCTGTGCGCTAGCTATTTTGAAGCATGCAAGTAACCGTTGTCAGCCTTCATTATACTACTGTGTTACAGAATGTTAGAAGTTACTGAAGTTACTCCTTCTAATCAATGTAACCCTGTACCAACTAACCATATTATGTCCATATCTCCTCTCCCCACACTTCCCAGGATCTGATAACTACTATTCTAATTCTACTTCTACAAAATCAAAATTTAAGCTTTTGCATATGTTAGATCATGCATCATTTGTCTTTCTGAGTCTGGCTTCTTTCCCTTAACATAATGTTCTCCAGTTCTATCTATGTGCTGCATAGGACAGAATCTATTCTTTTCTTATGGCTAAATAATATATATGTATATATGTAATGTGTACATATATACACAAATATATGATGTATATATGCTTATATAAATATCATATTCACTTTATCCATTCATTCATTGATAGATGATTCCATACACACACATATCTTGGCTACTGTGAAGAGTGCTATAATAAATAAACTGCTTTTATTTATTTTTGGAAATATACTCAGTAGTGGAACAGCAGGATCATATGGAAGTTCTACTTTTTCTACTTTTATTTTCATTTATTTTTTCAATTTTTGTTTTTTGTGGAACTTCCATACTGCTTTCCAAAATGGCCATACTAATTTATATTCCACCCAGCAGTGTATCAAAGTTCTCCTTTCCCCACATCCTCACCAGAATTTTTGTTTTGTAATTTTGATAATAGAAATTGTAACTGGGATGAGATGATACCTCTCTGTGGTTTAATTTGCATTTACCTGATGATTAGGGATGTTGAGCATTTTTTCATATACTTGTTGACCATTTGTATATTCTCTCTTGATAAATCTTTCCAGGTTATTTTTTCATTCTTAAATTATTTTTATTAGTAAAGTATAATTATGCATAAAAGTGGTTCATTATGAGATATTTATACACATATAACATAATTTGCTCCATTGGATTATTTAAACTTTTTGGGCCTTTGTGTTGCCTGCAAGGATGTTTTTTGAGTAAGGTCCTAATTCTTATGTTTCTAAAAATTTCCAAAGGGCATGCTTCATATCTTTGTTCCTCAGGCTTAGATCACAGGATTTATGAATGGGGTTCCTACAGAATAAAACAAGGTAACAAGTTTCTGCATTCCAGCTTCATGCTCAGATGTTGGGCTCAGGTACATGATCATCACTGAGCCATAGAAGAGTGAAACTACAGTCAGATGGGATCCGCATGTGGAGAAAGCTTTTCTTCGCCCAGCTGAGGAAGGAACTCTCATTACAGCCCTGAGGACCAGAGCATAGGACCCCATGATAAAAAGAAAGGAAATAAACAGGAGCAGAGAACTTAGTATCATCCAGAAGAATTCCATCACTGGGGCTCTGGAACAGGTGAGGACTAACAGAGGACCTGGATCACACAGGAAGTGGTCAATAATCCTGGATCCACAGAAGGACATCTGGGAAATGATGATGATAGGGACTGGGAACCAGAGGAAACCAAGTGCCCAACAGGTGGCCACGAGGATGTTGCAGAGACGCCCAGTCATAAGAGTAGGGTAGTGTAGGGGCCTGCAGATGGCCAGGTACCGATCAAATGCCATAACTGCCAGGAAAAAGCATTCTGCAGAGCCCAAGGAGAAGAAGAAATAGAACTGGAGGAAGCACCCAGAGAAGGAGATGACCTTGGTGTCAGACAGGAAGTTGGCCAGCATGTTGGGGACCGTGGAGGTGACATACCAGATCTCCAGGAAGGAGAAGTTGGCCAGCAGGAGGTACATGGGGGTGTGGAGTCTCTGATCCCAGTGCACAGCACAGATGATGGAACCATTGCCCATGAGGGTCAGGAGGTAGACAGTGGAGAAAAGCACAAAGAGGAGGATCTGCTCCTCCCTGGGCCCAGGGAAGCCCAGGAGGATGAAGCCAGTGATGGTGCTGTAGTTGCTGGGGGAGTTGAAGGATTTCATGTCTGTGAGCTGTAACAGCACCTGCAATTATTGAATATTCTAGGAATAACAGTGGGACTTTTTTTTTCTGAAGAAGAAACTGAAAGTTATTTGTTATTAATTTAAGATTTATTGAGTATTTATGTTTGCTAGGTATTTCTTGTAAGCACTGGGCATATAGTAGTGCACAAAGCAAATTGAAATCCTTAGTTCATGTAGCTCTCCCCAGTCATGGCTCTTTTTCTTTCCTCTTGAACTAATAATACTAGTTCAGCTCTTTTCTTGGTCAACACCTTCATCAAAGTAGAAATTTTTGCTATTTCAAGGAACCATATTGTGGAGGTGATTGGGGATATGCAAAATTCTTGCATTTAGAAGGGTTTATAAATTTTTAAAAATGAAATAAGTGTACTTCCTTTGTACTCTAAACCATCACCTAAGGCATTGGCTTGTTGGCCTTGATAATTTAGGGAACAAAAATGTGGGACATTTTGGTTGGGGAGTAGCTCAGTGGAAGAGTGTTCACCTAGGAGGCATGAGGTCCTGGTTTGATTCCCAGCACTGCATAAACAAAACAAGAAATAAAAGAAAAGGAAAGAATATGAGACTTTTAAAATCGATGCATTATAGTTGTACATAGTGATGGGATTTTTTAACATATTCATACACGTACACAATATAACATATAATTTGGTCAATATCACTTCCCAGCACTCTCCCCTTTCTCCTTGCCTCCAGGACTTTTTGATGTCACCAAAATATTATTGGACAGTGATCGTATTTAACCTAACTTGTGGAGTCATCATCTCTAATAATATTCTTTATGCATATAATGAGTGAATTATTAAATTTACTGAGAAAAGCTACCTGAAAAAGTATAGCTTAAGACCCCCTGAATAGGTAACCTGAAAGTTAAAATTAACATTTTTATTACTAGATGGATGAATAGTTGAGTAAATATTTGAGGACTCTTTCTCCTTCCCGTTTCAAACATTGTCCCTCTTCCATTTCTCATATTCTTCATATACAACCCAGTCGCAAATCCTAGTGACTATTTCCAGAATGTGCCTTGACCCATCTGCTTCTCTCTCTCTCCAGCCACTGCCTCTTACTCTGAGTTCAAGCTACCACTATTATTTCACTAGATCACTACAAAGGCTTCCCAAATGACCTATCTGCTTCTTTACTGCCCCTTCTCTATACAGCAGTCACACTGACCTTTTATCAGTGTAGATCAGATCATGTCATTTCTTTGCATAAAAACATTTAGTACCTTCTTCAACCTAGCATGAAATTCAAGTTTTGTGATGCATGGGCCCCTGAATAATCTGGCCTCTGCATATTTCTACTAACTTCCTCCCTTCTTCCTGCCTCTTTCCTTGTCTGCCTCCCTTTTCACATTTCTTCAGTTATATGGGCCTTCTTTCAGTTCCAGAATAAGCTAAATCCTTCTCTGACCAGGTCTGGAAATCTCTTCTGGAGCTCCTTCTTCAGTTTGTGTCCCAGGTATTCTCTCCTCAGGGAGAACTTTATCAAAAGTAAGCTTCTCTGCTTTTTCTGTGTTTGTAACTTTCTATGTATTTTCTTTCTGGAACTTATCAAAATCTGAAACTATTTTATTTCTTCACTTACTGGTGTGCCTTGTTTGAAAAATTCATTGTTTTATTATAGTTTCTAGGACATACTGAGTGTTTTCAAATGGTTGTATAACTGAACAGTTCTCTCTTTTATTAAAAGTATTTTTCTTACAATAACATGTTTATCATAGAAGCCTTAGAAAATGCATGTATAATAAGGAATATAATAAAATCCTTTAAGTACATATTAATCAAAGATATTTTGCAAAAATATGTTCCAAGTCTTAAAATAATATAATTCATATGAGAAGTATTTTTATAACATGTGAACCTAATAGCAAACAAAAAAGATGAGTAAAAGTTTCAAGAATGTGTAATTTACGAAGTCTGTATTTTCTGAAGTTAACAGAGTGCTGATAGAAATTTCATAGAATTCATCTGAAAGGGGGTTACGAGAAATAGAATGTTCTTAGTAGTGAAAAACATTTCATTTTAGCTTATTATTTCTCTAACTGCTAAATTATGGGCAATGGGGTAGAAGAGTGGCATTTAAAAAAATCAAACAACTAACTTGCTTTATGGAACTAACATAGTTTTAAACATGTTGGTGTATTAGTTTCTTAAATGTAAAATGGAATTGTACTATATAATTCTTAATATTATTCACCTCTAAGGTGTTTATGTGGGATTTTCCAGACCACACAGGACAGCTAGACTTGGCAAATCTAGAAGTGATGTATAATTATGGGAAGGAAAAATTTGGTGAACATTGTAGGAATTACGTATGAAGGTACACTATTCAGGATAATTCTCGTTCAACCTAAGAATAGAAAGCAGATGTTGGGTTAACAGGTCACAGTGTGAATTGACAGGTTCCTCCTGAGTTGGCTGCAGAGGGTGATGTGGCCCAGGTAGTGTGTGCAAAGTTCATCTATGCATGCCAATTTCTGGATGATAATTTAACAATCTGGGTAATTTTCACTGATACTTTCTTCTTTTCTGAAACTCAGACCTAGGGACTAGGGTGGTGTGGAAGTCTTGGTATTACTAGTTAACCTCTCTCAGCAACCAGTCCAGACAATAAGCATATTAGCAGAACCTTTGTCCTACCTGGCCTGGAGATGACATGCCGTGGAGCTTGACCATCTCTTTTAGGAGTGAATCCTGCCTCCACCTCTTCCGCTGTACATGTTAGGCAAATTTTTAACCTTTGAATGCTTTGGTTTCCTCTTCTGGAAAGTGGAGAGAGTAAAAGCACTGATTAAATATGGTATTTCAAGGATTAAATAAGTAATATTTGTCAAATGCTTGATATCCAGTCAGTGCTATCCAGCTGTCTGTCCCATTGTATAAGCTCTTTCTTGAACTCCTTTGACAATAAGTGTCACCCACTATTGGCAAGTGGTAGGCAGCTGTGATACATTAGAAGCAGTGCTGGATTGGAAGACGGAGCCCTGGAATTTGGATTTCAGCATTTACCTTGCCCAATGATAGCAATTCTACAAACCAATTATTTCTTACTACATAGTTTCCTCAAATGTATAGTGGAAATAATGATGCCTTCCCAAAGGGTTGTCATGATGAGCGCTGAAGGAGATAGAGAATTGACAAGGTAGAAACACTTTGTCAGTATCTGACATACAATGAATAGTAGATGCTTTGTGGAAAACTATGGTAGAGTTAGCAGGAGACTGTTTTTCAGAGGTATAGATTCTCCAGTTATATTTTAATATTTTCTCTCATTTAATACTACACTACCTTCTTTCCTGAAGCAAAAAAGAGAATCCCAAGTGAAACTTCTCAATCAGCTTCTTGCAGGTTTTTCTGGGAATGGGGTAGTTATCTTTGTAATAACAGCTGGGGAGAAGGTGTGAAAATAGGTTGGGATGAGGATCAGTGAATATATTGTTGTAGGATCCTGGGATTATAAGCAAGCCTGACTTTTGCTCCTTGAGAATTCATTTACTGCTTCTAGAAGAACAGTACCAGAGACAGCTCTCTACTAGTTATTCCCTTGACAACTTCCATTCTTCTTTGGAGACCTTTGTGCCTTCCTTTCTGCTTTGATAGTCCCTAGTGAGGGATGAAGTATACCTATTTTATTGGGTTTAATCTCTCAGAGGTGGCCAGTGATGCCATCAATAGATCTGTCAATCACTCACCGAATCTCTTCAGAATACCTATCATATGCTCAATGCAAACAAAATACAGGGAAGGTGTCTGTATTGCAGGAATTTATTTTTTTGGCCTTCTGATGAGTTGATTTCAGTTGGTGGTTCTGAGGATGTATCTTCCATCCTTAGCAGGAAGAGGAGATGAACTGGGGAGTAAGGGACCTCAGGCCAATTGGTCTGTGTGTTTACAACAGGAATCACACCCTTCTCAGACCACCATGGCCTGCTAGATGATCTCCTTTCTCTTCTTTCAGTTAGAGCTTCTGAGTCACAACAGTTCTACTGAGGAAACCTCCTCTCTTGGGACACTTATCACACCTGAAGGTACTTGAGGGGCCATAGCAGGGCCACTCTGCAGCAGGGTACAGAGAAGCTGCCATTGGGCTTCAAGTTTTCTTCTTCCCCAACAAAAGTGCAGTTTTGAAAGTATGACTCATAGTTTGTCCCTTCATAATCCTTGAAGGAATTTTTATCTTAAACATCATGATTTCCTCAGTCCATTGCATTACACTCAGAGTCCGGATCCTGGGTAGGGAGGCCCCTGCCACACAGCAACACTGTCCTATTTTGAAAGTCTTGCCTCAGAATTTCCTGTGCTTTCATCCTATGCTCTAGCCACATTTAGGCACACACACAAATTCCAGTCACATATTTGTTGAGTGAATCATTTCACCTTATGAAAGACATGAAAGATCACCCTTATTTGAAAGGACACTCCACCTCTGTGGAGTGATAATCCAAAGAGCTGAATTCAGGTGTGGAGAGGCTTAGAAATTAATTCCATGCAAGAATATCCATGTGTTTCTATACATGTTTTTCTTCTTTTGTCTTTCCAAACACTTCTGGTTCCTCTTATTAGATTTGGGAAATCATTGATATTATGACACAGGTGCATAGTGTGGTCAATAGTATATTATGTAGACTCAGGCATCTATTCACCATTTATTATTGTAGAAGTCAATCAACTTTCAATAATCCTATGGCTTGAATTTATATTTCTGGTAATGATTATGTAAAAGATATCCCTTGCAGGGAAACGTCATAAAAAGGTTACAAAACAGCATCAATGATAACCAAACCTTCAGAAGAGTTGATAATATTCTATTCACATAGTATTATTCTTATTCATTTATATTTTAGTGAGCTACTTTTAAAGGACAAAGTTCAAGGCATTTGTATACCATAACACACTAGTGTTAGTAATCACAGGCAAAGATCAGGGTGTAACTAACTTCTGTTTTTCTTTTTGTTTATTATGGGTTTACAGACTCCAGCCATTTGACTCAATGCTCATCTCATGAGCTCAGATCAGATACTGAAAACAATTTTTAATTTTTCTCTAGGAAAAAAATGTTTTAAAAGTCATGTATAGAGTCTGATAAGTACTTGCCATTTAAAGTTCAATGGTTCTTATTCCATTCTATTATTTATTTGTACTATGAGGCAGTTACTTTAATTTTCAAAATATGGAAGTTTGACTTTGGGGCTGGGGTTGTGGTTTCAGTGGTAGAGTGCTCACCTGGCACACATAGGCCCTGGGTTCGATCCTCAGCACCACATAAAAATAAAATAAAGGTATTGGGTCCACCTATAGAAGTTAACTTTGATGAAAATTCTTATCCATGGAGTTCTATAAAAAAGATATCTGTAGAATTCTATAAAAAAGAATGATTTTGCTTTAGACATATACTTTAGAACCTTGTTATTTTCAAAAATGTACTAACCTTTGCAGGCTCATTGATTTAAAAAGTGGCCAATTTGTCCCAAGGCCAACATCATTCTAAATGGAGAAAAATTGAAAGCATTCCCTCTACAAACAGGAACAAGATAGGGATGCCCACCTTGACCACTTCTATTCAACCTAGGCTTAAAATTCTCTAGCCAGAGCAAAAGGCAAAAGCAAAGAATAAAAGGGATATGAATAGGAAATGAAGAACTAAAACTAGCTCTATTTGCTGACAACATGATTCTAAATTTAGAATACTCAAAAAACTCTACCAGAAAAATTGTAAAACTTATAAGTGAAATCAGCAAAGTAGTAAATTAAAACTCATAAATAATTGCATTTCTATATCCAATGACAAATCAACTGAACGAGAAATTAAGAAAACCATCTCATTCACATAGCCTCTAAAAGAAATAAAGAGTTGGGAATCAATCTAATAAAAGAGGAGAAAGATGTCTACAATGAAAATTACAGAACACTAAAGAAAGTAATTGAGACTGGCCTTAGAAGATGGAAAGGCCTCCCATGTTCTTGGATAAGCAGAATCAATATTGTCAAAATCACCATACTACCAAAAGCACTATACAGATTCAATGCAATTTTCCATCAAAACTCTGATGACTTTTCATGAAAATAGAAAAAGTCATCATAAAATTCATTTGGAAAAATAAGAGACCCAGAATAGTCAAAACAATCCTTAGTGAAAAAAGTAAAGCAGGAAGCATCACAACACCAAGCCTAAAATTAAACTGTAGAGCTATCATAACAAAAACAGCATGGTATCAGCACAAAAACAAGCAAAAAACCCAATGGAACAGAATAGAGGACACAGAGACAAACCCACAAAAATACAGTTATCTCATACTAGACAAGATGCCAATAGCACACATGAAAGAAAAGATAGGCTCTTCAACAAATAGTGCTGGGAAAACTGGAAATCCATGTGCAGTGGAATGAAATTTAACCCCTATCTTTCACCCTGAATAAAACTCAGCTCAAAGTGGACACAGGATCAAAGACCTAGGTATTAGATCAGAAACCTTGCGCATACTAGGAGAAAATATAGGACCAACACTCCAACATATCGACTCAGGAACTGACTTCCTTAAACACAACTCTGAAAGCATAAGAAGTAAAATCAATAATCAATAATGGAATGGCATCAAACTAAAAAACTTCACAGCAAAGGAAGCAATCAAGAGCATGAAGAGAGAGCCTACAGAATGGGAGATAATCTTTGCTACGTACCTCAGAATATTAATCTCCAGGATATATAAAGAACTCAAAAAACTTAAACCAAAAACCTCCCAAATAACCCAAACAATAAATGGGCAAAGGAATTGAACACGTACTTCACAGAAGAAAAAATATGAATGGTCAACAAATATATGAAAAAATGTTCAACATCACTAGCAATTAGAGAAATGCAAATTAAAACCACTGGATTTCATCTCACTCCAGTCAGAATGGTAATGATGAAGAATACAAGTAACAATAAATGTTGGTCAGGATGTGGGGAAAGGGCATACTCATACATCGCTGGTGGGACTGCAAATTGGTGCAACCACTTTGGAAAGCAGTATGGAAAGTCCTCAGAAATTTTGGAATGGAACCAACTTTGACCTAGTTATCCCACTCCTTGGCATATACCCAAAGGACTGAAAATCAGCATAGTACATCAATGTTTATAGCAGCTCAATTCACAATAGTGAATCTATGGAACCAGCCTAGGTGCCCTTCACAGATGAATGAATAAAGAAAATGTGGTACATATACACAATGGAATATTACTCAGCCATAAAGAAGAATAAAATTATGAATGGGTCTGGAGAATATCATGCTAAGTGAAATAAGCCAGTCCCCCCAAACCAAAAGTCAAATGTGTTCTCTGATATGTGGAGCTAACCCACAATAAGGAGGTGGGGGCAAAGGGAAGAATAGAAGTGCAGCAGATTGACAATGGGGAATGGAGGGAAGGGAGCAGGTATAGGAAAAGGAAAGATAGTGGAATGACTCAGACATAGTATGAGTTTCTTTTATAAGACATGAATTTTATGTTATGATAATTTCTTCATGCATCTCTTGTCTCTTATTCTTAAGGTTGTACACTAGTTTAGAAATGAAATGTTGAAAATTACAATGCCTATTAGATTCCATATTCATGCCATGAAGATAGCCTCACATATATCATTATTATCATAAAAGAATAAAGCCAAGGCCAAGTTGGAGTCACAGAAGCAAATCTTTGTTGCACATCTGCTTAATGAACCCCTAATAAAGCTCCCAGGATCAAAACCTAAGGTCCCTGATGTGGAGGAAGGGAATCATAACAGCATATAATCAGGGCGAGCAGATGAATCTTATCACTGGTGCTGGGGATCAGGTGAGAGCCAGCAGAAGTCCTGGTGAGTAAACTGGGAGTTTCCCAAAGGCTTTTTGTAGGAGGTACTGATGTAAGATCAGAAATGAACAAAAACCAAATATTTATCAAATGATTAATAACTTGGCATAGTAGAAGTTGTAAGGGACTATGACAGCAGCAAAGCCACCATCCAATGCCGTAATTGCCAGGAGGAAGAAAATGGTCAAACAGCTGATGTCAGGCATGAACTTGGTCAAATGAAGAAATGTAAGCATTTTAGGTACAGTGGAGGGGATGGCAGATATTTATTTATTATTTTTGTTTAAGAAGAGTTTTACTAATGTGTTAATATTTTAGTAAAGTTACAGCAAGGGATTTAAAAGGCAGACTGTCAGGCTGGAACAGGCTAATTAAGTAGTTTCTCTTTTTCTTTTTGTACTGGGTATTGAAGCCAGGAGCCCTTAACCACTGAGCCACATCGTCAGTCATTTTAAAAAATATTTTTAGAGACAGGGTTTTGCTAAGTTGCTTAGGACCTCATTAAGTTGCTGAGGTGGCTTTGAACTTGAAATCCTCCTGCATCAGCGTCCTGAGTCTCTGGAATTTCAGGCATGCACCACTGTGCTGGGCATCAAAGGATTACGAGTAAAATATCACAGACTTATAGGATTTTTAAAAATAACTACCAAATCCAGAAAATAAATTACATTTGAAAGATTAAATCTGTGTTAGCACCTACACTATCTCTGAAAGTAAAACTTTTAACTGCTTCATTCTCTCCTGATATATTTCTTAACTTTCTCCAAACAAACACTAGGAATATGCAAGCAAAATAATAGCTAGAAATACTGACTCAGACTTTGGAGTTTAACTTTAAAGTCACTTAACTTACTTGTACCAATTATGATTTCTGTGTGCTGAATAATGTGTATGAGGAATCTATGAATGATAAGGTGGTCTGTAGGTTTAAAATTAGTAACATAAAGTCTTATTCCTATCAATTTTTCCTCCTAAGTAATATAACAAAACCATAAAATATTTATTATACTTGCTTATTACACATTCAGGGAAACAGTAGGGACATATGTATTTGATGATTTGTGTATTATTTGTGTAATGAGCAAGTAACACATACCACATCTTTCCAACATTCAAAGTAATTCAATAATAGCATAAAAGTCTCCAAAGAGAAATACTGGAAATTGCATTAAGTACTACTTTAATTACATATAACTTATAATAAAACAAATAACATTATCAATTATTTTTCAATGAGCTTTGCTTTGAGAAACAACAACAGAAATCAATCTTAGAATCTAAATCATGGCAAAATGATAGTTCTTTGAAATCTGGAAAATGCATTAGCATAACCACCATTATCCTCCTCTCATCTGGAGAAAAGACTTTTTATTAATTTGGGGAATAAGACTGCATACGGGCTGAGATATGACTTATTGAAGTCTAAAGTCACCTGGAAAACTGACCAAAGAAATGAAGAGAATTATTGTTACTGGTGACAGATAATAAATAAACATTGTGTTGGGCTGACCACTGCATATTTTATTAAATCACTTTGAATAATAAAAAAAGAAATGCTAGTAATCAAAAGATTACAGAGTCCTACACAATATGGAGACCCAAAGTGGATGCTGAGCTACTAGAAGATGCTCCAAATGTGGAATTTTGGGAAAGTTAGTACTTGACGTAATTGACACTGTGGCTCAGGCAGTCAACACAAAGGATTGATGCTCTGGAGAGGAGGTAGGGACACTGTGTGATCAGCCAGTGGGTAGATGAGTGTCCCAGCTGGAAGTGGGATCTTTAATTTTATGGTTTATCTTCCAAAGCTTATACCTCTGTCTTCATAAACACTAATTTCAAAGACTCAAAATCCTCTTTCAGTAGGGTCTTTCAGGAGGAAGCCATGAGGAGAATATATCTTCTCATTCTGTTCTTGAATATATTTAGAGACCTTAGAACCTTCTCATAATGAATTTCCATGCATAAGAAGATTGTATTAGAGTTTGAACTGTTTATTCAAACTGCTACCTATCAATCTGGTTTTCCAGCTATACGGGAACTCAATCCGGAAGTGGCAGTATGTGTCACTGCTGTTGTCTCCTGAATGAAAGCCTTCCAGGACACCAGCACCTGCAGCATCCTCATGGCGAGGTCAGGACCACCCAGCTGTGAGTTCTGGAGGGTGGTGAGGATGCGCCATGGTCAGATTTCCAGCAGGAGCCCAGGACTCCTGCTTACAAGCCCCTTGGATGTACCACCACCTTCGAACCTCCTCACCGGTCCCCTTTGTGCGTGTCACGGCTGGCCTTCAGTTACTGCCCTGCCCAGGCCCTGTGGCCCTCACATTCCTGTTTGACCCTGGAAACACCAACCCTGAGAGCAGATACGTAGGAAAGAGAAGTTGGCAGGCAGGGCTTACATGGAACAGTGGAGTCTCTGATCCAGTGGATGACACAGATGAACCAGTCCGATGACTCTCAGGAGGTGGATAATAGAAAAGGGGACAAAGAGGAGGATTTACACCTCTGTGGGCAAGAGGAATGGTGGAGCAAGTGATGGTGTGGGAGTTACTGAGTTGCCCCAGGTGTTCATGTACAAATATTCTTAAGTTGGGAGAACACTCATCTGACAATGGAGTGCCTGAAGAGCTGCTATCTTTAGTCTCACTTACACCAAGCTGAAGTGAAATGAGGCTCTAACTCCTGAGTATTTTGAAATATTCAGTTTTCAATGACCTTTCCAACTCCCCTCTTCTTCTCTCTCTCCTCTAGCAACATTTGGTGAATAGGTTCTCTGATTAGCCATGTGGTCAAGGGCTAGTTAGAGCAGGGGTGTGTGGAGACATCCTCCCTTCCTACTCCAGGCTGAGTGAATGACATTAACTGCTGATGGATGTCCCAGGACGGCTATTAGACAAATAATATGGCTATGGAAGGAGCCCAGAGAAGTATCAGAACCAAGTTATTCAAATGTTTTTTGATATGTTAATGTGATATCAAAGTGGTGAATTTAGTGACTTATTAATGGTCTCTCTAGTTTCCTGATTATTTACTTTTTTTTTTTTTTCAGTTCTGGGGTTGAACTCAGAAGCTTGTACATACTAGGTAAATCGTTATTTAACTAAGTTGATAAAACATTTAAATGGAAATAAGATTAAACAAAGGTGAATTAACATCTCTCTGGATAAATTAGTAACAGTTCTGAAAAATCAAATTCTGGTGGCAAATTACCACACTAGCAGCTGAAATATCTTTTCTGTATTGTCCTTTTTTTTCCTCCCAGGAATTTATCTTTAAGTGATTGGTTTAGGAGATTGATTAAACAGCCCACACTAGATGTTCAAGTCTAATAAGAAGTGACTTAATCTCCAGAATCTATAAAGAACTCAAAAAACTCTACACCAAGAATGCAAATAATCCAATCGACAAATGGGCTAAGGAAATGAACAGACACTTCACAGAAGAAGATCTACAAGCAATGAACAAACATATGGAAAAATGTTCACATCTCTAGTAATAAGAGAAATGCAAATCAAAACCACCCTAAGATTCCATCTCACCCCAATTAGAATGGCGATTATCAAGAATACAAGCAACAACAGTTGTTGCGAGGATGTGGGGAGAAAGGTACACTCATACATTGCTGGTGGGGCTGCAAATTAGTGCGGCCACTCTGGAAAGCAGTGTGGAGACTCCTTAGAAAACTTGGAATGGAACCACCATTTGACCCAGCTATCCCACTCTTTGGCCTATACCCAAAGGACTTTAAATCAGCATATTACAGAGATACAGCCACATCAATGTTCATAGCTACTCAGTTCACAATAGCCAGATTGTGGAACCAACCTAGATGTCCTTCAATTGATGAATGGATAAAGAAACTGTGATATATATATATACAATGGAATATTACTCAGCCATAAAGAATGATAAAATTATGGCATTTGCAGGTAAATGGATGAAACTGGAGAATATCATGCTAAGTGAGATAAGCCAATTGTGAAAAACCAAAGGAAGAATGATATCGCTCATAAGTGGATGATGACACTTAATGGGGGGTGGGAGGGGTTAGTGTTAGGGTTAGAGTTAGGGTTAGGGAGGGGGACAAGAATGGAGGAAGCAAGGACTGTATAGAGGGAAAAGAGGGGTGGGAGGGGTGGGGGAGAAGGGAAAAAATAACAGAATGAATCAAACAACATTACCCTATGTAAATTTATGATTACACAAATGGTATGCCTTTATGCCATGTACAGAGAAACAACATGTACCCCATTTGTTTACAATAAAAAAAAATTAAAAAAAAAAAAGTTGACTGAGTCCCTCTAATTTTTGCTTAATATAAGGCAATATTGTATAATTACAATGATTCAAGTTGCTGTTGTGTAGGAGTTAATCATATTTGATTATCCATGATTTAGATAGGGCAAATGTTCTGTTTCTTTTTGTAGGGAAGGAAACTGAGGCCTAGAGGTTTAAATTAGTTGTTTGAGGTTGCACAATTCTTGAATGACTGAAGAGCAAGTTGAACTTCAGCACATTGTGAACTGGCTGGCATAGTTACTATGATTTTTTAAAGTTGCTTGTACAGTCTTCCATATGCTAGCCAGTTTTTCTTTTCTTTTTTTTTTTTTTTTGGTAACCGAGACACTTTATTTTTGGTCTTCTTCCCTCTATTCTACTTCCTTTCCAGTTTGTCATGCTTTGTTGAAAGACCCTGATTTTGTTTATTATCCATCTTTGGTCTATTTTAAAAGCAAAACTATTTTGTATACTTAATCTTACCTTGGAGGGATTTGCATATTGTAAGGTTAAATGCAAAAGCAAGATGGGGAGAAGTCTATGTAGCATTATTTGATTTTTATAAGACAAACAACCCAAACCTCCGAATATATGATAATAAATATTTATATATAATTAGAAGCATGGAGTATAAGCATGCACTTATATTAAGTATAAGTACATCCTGGGTTATCAGTGTTGTTTATCTAGCAAAGATGGAAGGAGTGGAGTAAGAAATAGACTGAAGGAAAAGTGATGGTGGTGGGGAATAGCAGGGAATAAACAAAGGAATTACTAGAACAGTCTGTACAATGTCCCACTGATTTTTAAAATTTTTTTTAGTTGTAGATGGTCATAGCACCTTTATTTTACTTATTCATTTTCACGTGGTGCTGACGGTCAAACCCAGTGACTCATGCATGCCAGGCAAGGGTTTTACCGCTGAGCCACAACCCCAGCCTAATATTTATGATTTTTATGTTGAGAAAAGAGCAAGCTATTTTTTTTTTTATTGTGGGTGAAAAAACTAGTGCATAAGTCTTCCTTAAACAGAAGGTGTCAGCATGTCCCTTGAGTTAAAAAGAAAGTTAAATATTGAATCCATAAAAATCAGGTTAAATACACAAGGTACAGTTCAAATGATGTGATTCTGGCTCAGAGGAAAATAAGTTCTGAGTACAATGCTTTAAATATCAGCATAAATATTTGCACTTTGATATCCTTTGGAGATTAGCTTTTATATTGGGATACCAAATGACATATTTTCTTATTGCACCCTATTTCTCTTACATCTACCTGTGTACCTGTATCTATTTGTTGAACTGGTAATCTGTTACGTTTCAGAGCCTTATTGTTCTGATGAAGGATATCCATTAATAAATCAGTGGTCAATTGTGAATCATGTTGGCACAACGCCATGTGGACACATTCTGGGGACACTTCTGTTTTGTGTATTGTGATATATTGGTACACGGAGAGTGACCAGCTATATGCATTGTCACCCCTTAGTACTCTGGGCTTTTATTTGTGCCATTCTTCTACTTGCTCCACAGCAACTGTAATTCTTTGTTTGTAGAGCAACTTGTTTATCTACCATGGGTTTATGAGCCCCACAGGGAAGGAGATAGTGTCTTATTCATTCATAAATTCACTTATAAATCATAAATAAATGATTTAATCACTATCTCATGCCTAGAACATTGAATATGTCTATTTTTTAAAAATGACTAAGTGACCATGGAGGAAGATAACATAAAATTATAAGAAAAAAAACCACTTTCAATTTTTCATAGTTTACTTATTCTTATGGGTCATCAGAGGATGAAAACGTTTTCCCTTTGTCCCAACACAGAGAACTTGAGTGAGATGATACCAAGATTTCACCAGATTTCTTATTTTTTCATTTTCTATCAATAATCAGCCGTGTTCCTGGTTTCTCAAACAATTTTGAAGAAATGTTTCTCTGGTTTTAATTTTATAATGGTACAGTTCTAGAAGTTTTTTTTTTAAATTCTTACATTAAATGCTATTTTAATGTATGTTTCAATGCAATTAATTGCACATAAAAGAAATCTAAAAAATATAAAAGCATATATAGTGAAAATGTGTCTCTTTCCTCAAAGTAATCATTGTTACTAGTTTCTCCTCCTCCCTCAACCTCCTTTCTTTTTTTTTTTTTTTTTTTTTTGGAACCGGGGTTTTTTTGGTACAGGTGTGTTCAACTACTGAGACACATGCCAACCTGTTTTCAAATTTTTATTTTAAGGGAGGGTCTTGCTAAGTATCTGAGGCTGGTTTGAACTTGAAATTGTCCTGCCTCAGCCTCTCAAGTCCTGGTTACCAATATGTGCCACTGTGCCCCACTTCTTCTATCTCTCTCTTTTTTCCGCAAGAACATGTTATGCATTATGAACATAAATACATGCATATCTGTATAGTCTTTCTTCATTAAGGAGCCCAGGATAAAGATTTCCTTCATCTTGCTTTTCTTTTAACAATTTGTCTTGGGGATAATTTTCACATGTACAGAGCCTCATTTAAAAGTTTTATAGTTTTCTGTTTCATGGGTATTCAATAATTCACCTAATTAATGGGAATTTAGATGGTTCCAATTATTTGCTCTTAGAAACAGCAGTCAATATTCTTGCATGTGTGCCACTTTTCTTATGTTTATACACTGTAAGATAAATATCTAAGAGTGAAATTGCACTTGAAAGGGAACTCCAGTTAATTTGATAGATATCTGGAAAATGTCCTCTCTAGAAACTATGCCAGTTTATGTCTTTCTCAAGGAACAGGGAGGGTGTCTTGACATGTAATCATCAAGGAAGACACAGCTTCCATTTCCAAGTTTCTGTGGGAGGGAAGGAGCCTGACTCTGGTGGGCTAACTTCCAAGTTGTCAATCAATTTATTGGATTGTCCATGCTGAATACTGAATTCTGGTTTATTGCTTTTCAATAAAAAAAACTGGAAGTTTTCTGTGTTGACAGATTTGTTTTTAACTTTATTTTCCCCAATGAGTTTGACTAAATTTTTTAAATTGATGACTTTATCATTTGTAAAATTTGTACATATTTCAGAAAACTGGTAGCCCACACATTGTAGAAAATAATAAAGAAATTAAAAATACATAAATAAGTAAAATGAATAAAATAAAAAATAAATAAATCAAATAATACATAAATAAATAAAATATGTAAAAAACCAATATGAACAATTTTCTGAATGACATCAGTTAATTTTCTTTTTAAAGAGAAGATAAAATCATACTAAGTGAGAAAAGTCAATCTTAAAAAACCAAAGGGCGAATGATCTCACTGATAAGTGGATGATGATACATAATGGGGGGTGGGAGGGAGGCAAGAATGGAGGAAGGAGGGCCTGTATAGAGGGAAAAGAGTGGTGGGGAGGGGTTGGGGGAAGGAAAAAAAATAACAGAATGAATCAAACACCATTACCCTGTGTAAATGTATGATTACACAAATGGTATGCCTCTACTTCATGTACAAACAGAGAAACAAGTTGTATTCCATTTGTTTACAATAAAAAATAAATAAATAAAAAAGTAGATGAAATCAGAATCACAATCTTTTAAACAGACTCTTAAGGTAATATCCCCAGTAATTTCTTCATTGCACATTTCATATCAGTGTTCCTCAGACTATATATGACAGGATTAATGAGAGGAGTAAAGACAGAATAAAACAGAGTCACAATCTTGTGCATCCCAGCTTCATGCTCAGATGTTGGACTCACATACATAACCATTACTGAGCGGTAGAAGAGTGAGACCACAGCCAGGTGAGACCCACAGGTGGAGAAGGCCTTTCTTTTTCCAGCTGCTGATGGGACCTTCAATACAGCTTTGAGGACGAGGACATAAGACCCCATGATGAAGAGAAAGGGGATAAATAAATGTAGGGAGCTTAAGGTGGAGCTTGTCAACTCTATAACAGGGTTTCTGGAACATGTAAGGGCTAACAGAGGACCTGGATCACACAGGAAGTGGTCAATAATCCTGGATCCACAGAAGGACATCTGGGAAATGACAATGATTGGAATCAGGAACCAGAGGAAACCAAGTGTCCAGCAGGTGGCCACGAGGATGTTGCAGAGACGCCCAGTCATAAGAGTAGGGTAGTGTAGGGGCCTGCAGATGGCCAGGTACCGATCAAATGCCATAACTGCCAGGAAAAAGCATTCTGCAGAGCCCAAGGAGAAGAAGAAATAGAACTGGAGGAAGCACCCAGAGAAGGAGATGGCCTTGGTGTCAGACAGGAAGTTGGCCAGCATGTTGGGGACCGTGGAGGTGACATACCAGATCTCCAGGAAGGAGAAGTTGGCCAGCAGGAGTACATGGGGGTGTGGAGTCTCTGATCCAGTGCACAGCACAGATGATGGAACCATTGCCCATGAGGGTCAGGAGGTAGACAGTGGAGAAGAGCACAAAGAGGAGGATCTGCTCCTCCCTGGGCCCAGGGAAGCCCAGGAGGATGAAGCCAGTGATGGTGCTGGAGTTGCTGGGGGAGCTGAAGGTCATGTGTCTGTGAGCTGTAAAAGCACCTGCAATTACCAAACAACAGTGCAGAGGACAAATAACAACCCAGATGTTTTTTTATTCATCTTCAGAAATGCAATAAACATTTAAACAGCAATAGACAGCTTTTTCTCTAATCCTGAAATATTGTCCTGTTTAATGACATTAGAAGTTAGTGGGTATCACTGGATAGAGTTTTCTTTACTTAAATGTATGGAAACATGCATAGTATATAAATATATAGCTTAATAAGTTATTATAAAGAAAACACCACTGCAACTACCACTGAGCTCAAGAAATAGCACATCACTTATACCTGAACTCTCCCCTCATGCTCCATGTCAATCAATATCTCTGCTTCTCTGCTCCAGTTTTGACACTCTTCTTTCCTTATGGTGGTTGCTTCCTTGTTTTTCTGTATAATTTATAAACTAAGTATGTACTCCTAAACAATGTTCTTGTTTTTTTCCCTGTTTTTATACTTTGCACAAATGAAACTGCACTTTTGGACTTTGGGCTGTTTCTTTCATTTGTCAGTAAGTTTGTGAAATTCATGTTGTTACATGTTTGTGCAGGTGGTCCATTTTCACTGCACTATACAATTACATTGTATGAATAAGCGACAACTTAATTAATCATTCCACTGTTGAAAGCTTTATTTCCAGTTATTGTTATGATTTGAGTCTTAAGGAGCGATGTTACTTTTGCCATATAGTTCATCTTTCCTGGTTCACTTGTAAATGCACTTGTGTAGGGACAGCATGCCTTCTACTCTGGTAGATTAAGGTACACAGTTGTCCATTGATTATTGCACTGTTCTGCACTCTCATCAGAGTGGCAGTACATCAGAGATTAGATTGTCCATGTTCTCCTCTAATGCTCAGGTCTATGTGAGAGCCTGGGGAATGTCATGTAGACTGAACTGCATTGTAACAACTTCTCTCCTTTTCTTTCTTCTAGTGGCCATGGGGAACACTCTCTCCCTGGCAGTATTTCTTTAGGAGTAGGTGGTTCCATCAAAACTGCTCCATTGTCAAGAGAAACTATTACAGGAATGATAAAGAAAACAGTTACCAACCCTGGGTTAGGAGAACAGTTGAATGCAGAATAAAATTTTCAGCCACTCTGGGAAGTTCATTATCCATTTTCATGAGCCTTGTGATCAGCCCTATGATTTAAACCAGGTATTTCCTTACTGTACCTGTTTCTTTTCCTATATGCCTCTACCAAGAGTTCTTTGAATTGGTTCACTCAGGAACATCTTCCTGTGTAGCAAGATTTAAATATCACTTTGCCATGGGCTTAATGTCAATTTTCCTGAGAAGTTACTTTATTAGAAGTGACTGGTAATTAACTGAATGCTTTACACCTAGAGAATTTCCAATAATTATTCATAAAATGAGTGAACAAATGCAGTCTTTCAGTTCCCAAAGAAATATATCTATTCGAAGTAAAACCGATTCAAATTGTTTGACTGTGGAAGAGGGGACATTTGGGACTATTTGGAATCACTTGTTTCTTTGCAATAGTTAACTAGCTTGTTGATTTATGCTATTTGCAGTCTACCAATTTCAGGAGTAAAACACTCAAATTAATTTTAGGAAGCAGATGCCTCTTACTCTTCTTAAAAGAGTTCTCCGGCCCTGGGTGGCAGGTGTAGCAGAGGGACAGAATCAGCCTTAATTTCTTCTTGTTGAAACAGATTTTTTTTATTTTCTGGGTTGAGAAGGTAAATTTGCAGAGTCCATTATTTCTTATCCCATTTATACCAAATGTGGAAACTATCATTATTGATTTAATTTAAGGAAATTTTAACTTGAAAGGAAGAGACATTTTTTTTCTTCTCCCAACCACAGCTTAAGAGCACCTCTAGGTAGAGTAACTAGGATAATTATACTTCTGCATAATAACTTTATAAAAAATAACAACAATCCTTTATAAATGGCACATGCAGAAGAAACATGAAAAATATATATTTTCCACTTTTCTGGAATATATCATCTATTAATCAGTCAGTCATCTTGAAAGTTTGCATAGTTATCCAAGGAGTCTGACAATAATCTACTTGGAATATTGAAAACCAGTAAGATTTCCCTGGACAAATTGCAGGTGGTGATGGGAAAGTCTGTTGATTACAGTGTATTGTTATTTGGAAGGAGACTAGAAGACTGATTAATATTTTAGAACTTATAATATGCTTGAAAAAGTGTTCCTTCCTAGATGTAGTTCTAGATTTTATCTGACTTCCATGACAGGTACACTCATGTGTCCAATAAAATTTTCCAAGATGCTGCTGGTTCATGTCTTAATGTATATTGCCTCAGTCCTTTTGTGGAAAGAGCATGTTCCTGTTCCTTGCATTAAAAACTTACATTTTCTAAGTTCTCTTTGACTCTGATTTTAAGGACATATGACTTAGACTAAGATTAGGTTTCAAGATCTCAAATACTCATTTCTTTTGAAGGTGAATTTAAACCAGATGTAAAAATATCTAATAAATTTTGCATTAATTATTCCATTTTAGAATGAAATATTAAGAAGGCAGTTTAAAGTAGCTATTTAATCAAAAATCTTAGTTTTGAATGAGGTCATTAATAAATGTTGGAGCCATGAGAGTCCTTTTAACTGCTAATAAATGAAAGAAGTGATTTGAGAGAAAATTTACTGTAACAGATAAAGGTGATTTATGGATTTTAAATTACATAAAGTTAAAAAAAATCCGTTTTTTGATCTATAGGTTAGGTATTGACTAAAGGAAAAAATCAGTTCTTTACAAAATAAATTACTAATTATGATTGAGCATTTGAATCAAGGTGTTTTTTAGGATGTTTCTAAATGGTAATGTTTTGAGATAATCACTTTTCTAATTATTTAAAATTATTTTCAGCACTGAATGGTTTTGTTAATGTTCAAGAACTTTACCCCTGTGGTCTATTTTTTTTATTTCTTTGTTTTTGCAGTATTGTGGCTTGAGCTTAGGGCCTTGCACATGCTAGGCAAGCACTCTACCACTGACCTACATTTTAGCCCCCATAGACCCCTATTTTATTGTTTCTTTTTCTGGCCCCTCACATCCAATTTGTTAGTGATACTTGCTGCTTCTGTTGATAAAATATGACTTCTGCACTTCTCTTTTTTTTTCCCACTGCCTTGTCCTAAATTCAGATTATCACTCTATTAACTCTTTCAGAGTAGTTTCATGCCAGAAAGTCTTGCACAACTGTTTAGAGAACAGGGAAAATGTGTAAACCATTCTGGGTGGGCCAATACTATTTTATAGTTAGCCAGAATGCATTGCTCCTCACCTTTTATTACTTATCCTCTCTGTGCAGAAGAAACTATGATATTTACCTGCCACAAGTCGGAGCTGGAGTTGTCAAGAAAACAAACCATCCTAAAACAAAAAAGTCTACGCTGAGCATGTAGCTCAGTGGTACAGTACTTGCCTAGTATGTGAGACAACCTGGGTTGCATTTCCAGCACTGAAGAAAAGCACAGCAGGACAAGACAAAACAAAACAATAAAATAAAACAAAAATGTCTAGCTGATTCACTGTGCATCAGCTCTAGAGGGTTCTGTGAACACAGATACAATATTGAATTTATGGACCCAGGCTACATGGATTTTTTGACTAACAAGAGCAATTGCTTTTTTTTGGGGGGGGGTGTTTCAAGTACTCCTTAAATAATCAAACTCAGAAATGTTGAAACAGGTATGCCTGAGACAGGTTGTATCATAGTGTTTGAGAAAGGCAAATCCTGGATATTGTAATTTTCCCTCAAGGTTCAGGACAGTGGAAGTCTTGGTACCTGACCCTGTGCCCCCAGGCTAAAGTCAGTCCAGAAAAGACTTATGGCATTTCAGTTCCCTCCTCTAGCTAGTTTGCACAAATTCAGCGAGGGGACGACCACATCTGTGATTCTGGGTAATGAGTTTCTAGAAAATATCTTTAAAAAGCAAGATTGTCCAGATTGATGGTAAATGATGGACAACTGTGTCTAATAGAAAAAATCCCTGAATTAATGTCAAGAACTTTCTTACCAGTTACAGGAAGTTAATGCTTAATATCTTTAGGTATAAAATGGACATAATTGTATTCATGTACAAATATATCACAATGAATCTGCACATACACACACACATATGTACATTTAAAATTTTAAATGCACTAATTAAAATAATAATTCAGTAATGTGAATAGAAGGGAGATCAGCAGAGTAGAGCAAGCAGTGAGGGGAAGGGATGAGAAGAAGGGACAGGGAAGGTAGTGAGGAATGAGGTTGATCAAATACGGCATGATGAATCCCAAAATAATGTATAATTGCAATGCACCAACAAAAGAGGGCAAAACTGTGACTTTTAAAAGTACTATCATAAATATTCTGAAGAGAAAATGTGTGGGGAAGTACCTTGGCCAGTGTCTGACTAGTAAAGGTTTAAAAAGTCAGGCTCACTGGTACACAACTGTAATTCCAGCTACTGGGAGGGCTGAGGCAGAAGGATGGTAAGTTGAAGGTCAACCTGGGCAACTTAGTGAGACCCTGTCCCAAAAATAAAATAAAAACGGGGCTGGGATATAGTTCAGATGAACACTCCTGGGTTTAATCCCCAGTATTGACAAAAAAGATAAAAAAGAGTGTAAGAAATTGGTAGTCTGTGTATGACCACAGTAAATTCAAAGAGAACTGGGGTTAAGACTACAAGATTCTGAAACTATATGAATGTCTTTTTACTCTTCTAAACACTCTATCATGTTATTACCTGTATCAGCAGAGAGAATCCCAAACTGAAGCTTCTCAGAAGTTTCCTTTTTATTTTCTTTGAGAGCAGTGATGGTCTTTTTAGCCATAACCAGGAGGAGAGACAGGTGGTGACTGTGATGTGTATCCTTGATTTAGTTGACTGAAGGGCAGAGGGTTAATAAGCTACCATCAGGCAGTAAGTTAGTCTGTTTCTCCTGATCCTTAAGGATCCATATATTGGTTCTCAAGGAGAAGAGTGTTGAGAGACAGCTCTGTGCTTGTTATTTTCTTCCCTTGGGGCATTCCTTAATTTCTATATTTTTTGGTTGTTTTTTAAACATTAAAATATAGTATCTTTTGTTTACTTCAAACTTCTCACAAGTGGAATGAACTATCGATAAATAACTGATAGATTGATTAACCAACCTAGGAATAATACCGTCTGTAACTCCCCTAAGTGTGCCTACCATGTGGCCAAGGAAAATCTTACATCTTAAATCTTAGGTGAGGGGAAAAGCATTCCCAGATACCCATACCTGATCTGAAATTCACAGAGGAGACTCAGAACTATTTCAGCTGGTCTGATGCTCACAGCTAGTCTGTGCTATTCTCTTGTTGAGCATAAACAATCTCACAGGTTACAACCTCAATCAAGGGATCTGATGAATGTTTGAATTGTTTCCAGTTTTTGGTTATTATAAATAAACCTACTAGCAACTTTTGTGTACAGATCTTCGTATGACATTGTTCTTCTTTGACTTGGGTAAAGAACTTGGGATGAAATGTTTATCAATTGTTAAATGCATGCTTCATTTTGAAAGAAAATTCCAAACTGTTTCCAAAGTTGTTGTACCACTTGAAATTCCCAGCAGCAGTCTATGTGAACTCCCAATTCCTTCATATCATCATCCACACTTGTATGTCAGTCCCTTTTGATTTTAGTCTTCCTCATGTCTGTACCAGTATCTCATTGTGGTTCTACTCTATATTTCCTTAATGACTTATGATATTGACCATGTTTTTATTTACTTGTTTGCTATCTGTTAATCTTCCATTGAATGTCTCTTCAAATCTTTTGCACATTTTAAATTAGGTTGTTTGTTGTCTTTTTTTCCCTTGTATATATTTGAAGTGTGCAACTCGTTTTTATGTACACATACAGAGTTAAATGACAACTACAGTCAAGCCAAAGAACACACCCATCATCCTACATAGTTACTTTTATATGTGTCTCCAGAATACTTCAAATCTATTCTCTCAGAAATTTCCATCAGATGATAAATGTTATTAGCTAGGCTTCATGGTGTACATCAGTCTCTGGACTTATTCATCCTTCATGACTGCAGTGTATACCTTTGTCCTGTGTGTGCCCATCACTGCATGCCCACCACCTCTGGCAACCACTGTTCTACTGCCTATGTGTTCCATCCAATTCAGAAGCCACATATAAGAGAGACAAGGACATATTTTTCTCTCTGTGCATGGTTGATTTCACTTACATAATGTACTCCAAGTTCCATATATTCAAGGGAAGTGAAATAAATGTGCATCATGATTCATAATAGCCAAGAAATGAAAATAACCTAAGTAACTATCAGTGGATGAATAAATAAATAAAATGTAGTATATAGGTATAATGTAATATTATTCAGCCATAAAAAGAAGTCTTGTTATTTGTAAGAGCATAGATGGAACTGGAGATCATTATGGATTGATCCAGGCCTGGAGACACAGGACCATGTGATCTCACTAATATGGAAATCTAAAACCATTGATCTCATAGACATTGAGAATAGAATGGAGGGTACCATGGGCAGTGGAGACTAGGGTGAGATAAAGAAGGGGGAAGGTTGATCAAAGGTTGATGAGTTACAGTTAGGAGCTAGAAGTTCTGGTGCATCATTGCACAGTAGGGTGATTAGAGATAATGAGCATGTCTGGACATTTTAAAAAAGCTAAAGAAAGCATTTTGAACATTTCCATTGTAAATAAATGCTATATTATCTGAGGAGATAAATATTTTAATCTTATTTAAATACTATACAACATATGCATATATTGAAGCTTTACATGGTACCCATTAAATACGTATAAACTTGCAACTTTTAAAATAAATTTAATTTAAAAAGATGGTCATACAAAATATAGTGTCATTTCATGTTCAAAACACCAGAAAAACTAGGGATAGTAGGAACATACCTCAAAATTGTAAAAGGTATATACGTTAAACCCAAGGCCAACATCATTCTATATAGAGAAAAATTGAAAGCGTTCCCTTTAAAAACTGGAACAAGACAGGGATGCCCTCGTTCACCTCTTCTATTCAACATAGTCCTTGAAACTCTAACCAGAGCAATTAGACAAAAGAATAAAATTAAAGGGATATGAGTAGGAAAAAAAGAAGAGCTAAAACTATCCCTATTTGCCAAAGACATGATTTTATATTTAGAAGACTCAAAACGACTCCACCAGAAAACGTCAAGAACTCAAACAAATTCGGCAAGGTAGCAGGATTTAAAATTGATTCATTAAAATCAATTGCATTCCTATACACCAATAACAAATCCATTGAAAGAGAAGTTAGGAAAACTATCCCATTCACACTAGCCTTAAAAACAAAAAAACAAAACATTGGGAATCAATCTAATAAAAGAGAAAGACTTCTACAATGAAAACTACAGAACACTAAGAAAGAAGATGGAAAGATCTCCCATGTTTTTGGATAGGCAGAATTAATATGACCATACTACCAAAAGTGCTATGTAGATTTAATGCAATTTCTGTTAAAATTCCAATGATGTCAAAGGGAAATGAAGGGAAGGGAAGGGGGAGGGGAATAGGAAAGACAGTAGAATGAATTGGACATAACCTTTCTGTTCATAAATGAATCCTTGACCAGTGTAACTCCACATCATGTACAACCACAAGAATGGAAAGTTATTTTCCATTTGATGTGTCAAAATACATTCTACTGACATGCATACCTAAAAGAACAAATAAAAATTAAAAATTCCAATGACATTCTTTATAGAAATAGAAAAAGCACTCATGAAATTCGTTTGAAAAAATAAGAGGCCCAAAATAGCCAAAGTAATCCTTAGCAAGAAAAGTGAAGCAGGATGCTTCACAATACCAGACCTTACTTCAATTATGTTACAGAGCTATAGTATAAAAAAAAAAAAAAAAAAAGGTATGGTATTGGCACCAAAACAGACAGATAGATCAATGGTACAAAATGGAAGACTCAAAGACAAACCCACATAAATACAGTTACTTCATACTAGACAAAGGAGCCATAAACACACATTGGTAAAAAGACAGACTCTTCAACAAATGGTGATGGGAAAACTGGAAATCCATATGTAATAAAATGAAACTGAACCCTGTCTCCCACCTGCACATAACTCAACTCGAAGTGGATCAAGGACATAGGCATAGAACAGAGACCCTGTACCTACTAGAAGAAAAAGTAAGCCCCAATCTCCATTATGTTGTCTTAGGAACCAAATTCCTCAACAAGACTTTTAAAGTACAAGAAGCAAATCAAGAATCAATAAGTGGGATTGTATCAAACTACAAAACTTCTTCACAGCAAAGGAAACAATCAAGAATATGAAGAGGGAGCCTACAGAATGGGAGAGAATCTTTGCCACCTGCACCTCAGATACAGCATTATTCTCCAGGAGATATAAAGAACTCAAAAAACTTAACGCCAAAAAAAAAAAAAAAAAAAACAAATCAAACAAACAAACAAGAAAACCAATTGAAAAATGCAAAGGAACTGAATAGGTATTTCACAGAAGAGATACAAATTGTTGATAAATAAATAAAAAAAAATGTTCAACATCACTAGCGACTACAGAAATGCAAGTTAAAACTACACTTAATTCCATCTCACTCCAGTCAGAATGGCAAATATCAAGAATAAAAATAATAATAAGTGTTGGCGAGGATGTGGTGGGATTGCAGATTGGTGCAATCATTATGGAAAGCAATATAGATATTACTCAGAAAACTTGGAATGAAAACCACCATTTGACTCAGTTATCCCACTCCTTGACATATACCCAAAGGACTTAAAATCAGCATACTATAGGGATGTGGCGACATCAATGTTCATAGCAGCTCTATTCACAGTAGCTAAACTGTGGAACCAACCTAGGTGCCCTCCAACAGATGAATGGATGAAGAAAATGTGGTACATATACACAAAGGAATATTACTCAGACACAAAGAAGAATGAAATTATGGCAATTGCCAGCAAATGGATGGAACTGGAGACTATCATGCTAAATGAAATAAGCCAATTCCAAAAAACCAAAGACCAAATATTTTCCCTGATATGTGGATGCTAACTCACAATAAACTGGGGTTGAGGGTGGGGAGGGAAGAATAGGAGTTCATTGGATTAGCAAAGGGGAAAGAAGGGAAGGGAGGTGGGAAGGGAATAGGCAAGACAATAAAATGAATTGGACTTAACTTTTCTATGTAAACATGTGAATACATGATCAGTATAACTCCACATCATGAACAACCACAAAAGTGAAAAGTTATACTCTATGTATGTTTGATATGTCAAAATACATTTTACTGTCATGTAAAACTTAAAAGAATAAATAAAAAATATGAAAAAATACCCATGGCTTCTTTATAGAACTCAGAAAAACAGTCCTAAAAATCATCAGGAGGAATAAAAGACCCAGACTAACCAAAGCAATTCTAAGCCAAAAAAATGCCTGAGTCGTTACAATACCTGACTTCAAATGATATCACGCAAGTAGAATAATGAAAACTGTATGATACTGGCATTAAAAAAACAGTTGAAAAGAACATAAGAGAAGACACAGAGACAAATCTGCAGTGATACAGTCATCTGATCTTTTACAAAGGTGCAAAAACATATATTGGGTAAAAGACAGTCATTTTAACAAATGGTCGTGGGAAACTGGTTATCCTTATGTAGAAGAATGAGACTAGGTCCTTATCTCTCACCATAGACAAAATTCAACTCTAAATGGTTCAAAGACCTTGTAATTAGACCAGAAACTATGCAACTCCTAGAAGAAAATGTAGAGTGAACACTCCAATATGTAGGCACAGGCACTGACTTTTCTCAATTCTACACCTACTGTTCGGGAAATAATTCCAAGAGTACATAAATGGGATGGCATCAAATTAAAAAAGTCTGAACAGCAAAGGAAACAATTAGAAAGTGAAGAGAGAACCTACAGAATGGGAGAAAATCCTTGCTTGGTACTTTTCTGAAAGAAGAGTAAACCTAGAATATATAAAGAACTCAAATACTTATCAACAAAAAACCAAATAACCCAATTAATAAATGGTCAGAAGAACTAAACAGATACTTCTCACAAGAAGAAATACAAATGGCAAACAAATATGTGAAAAAACTGTTCAACATAATTAACAATTAGGGGAATACAAAGAAAAACTACACTGAAATTTCATGTCACATCAGAATGGCAGCCATCAAAAACACAAACAATAATAAATGCTGGAGAGTTTGTTGAGAAAAAGGGACACATTTACACTGTTGGTGGGATTACAAATCAGTTCAACCACTATGGAAACCAGTGTGGAGGTTCTTCAAAAGACTGGGAATGGGACTATCACATAATCCAGTTATACTGCTTCTTGGTATTTATCCTAAAGAATTAAAGTCAGCTTACTGTAGAAATACAAGCATATACATCTTCCTAGCAGCACAATTCACAATAGACAAATTATGGAACCAGCATAGGTGTCTGTCAATTGTGAATGAATAAATAAAATGTGGTATAGATACACAAAGGAATTTTATTCAAACAAAAATAAAGTGATGTTGTCTGCAGGAAAATAGATGAAATTAAAAAGATGTTGAGTAAAATAAACTGAACTTAGAAGGTCAAGGGTTATATGTTGTTTCTCTTATGTGGAAGATAGAGAGTAATAAGGAAAATAAAGGTGTATGTGTGTTGGGGGCAATCTCATTAAAATCAAAGGGAGATGAGTATGGTATAAGAAAGGGACAAGGGGGCAGAGAGAAGTGGAAGGAAATTGGAGGAATGATATTGATCAAAGTGTATTGTTCTGTTGTGCACATTTATGAATATGAAACAACAAATACCATCATTATGTACAACAATAATGGACTAATAAAAATATGAAAAAACAGAGGCATTGAATTCCTTTAATTTAAATTACCTTCTAACAAATCTTGATTTGAAGGCAATATGTATTTTAATTAGCATGTTCTAGTCCATCACTTGACAGTCAGAAATGAAAAAATTTGAGACTTTGTCTCTAAATGCAAATGGATAAAGCCACATTTGTCACCCGCAGATGTAAAGGGGGGAAAGCAAATGGGGAGAAAACATGATCCACTCATGAGCTCTCATGAATTTTGACTAATTTTTGTGAGTATCCTAATTTTTCTCAAGGCTGCCTTCATATCTTTGTTCCGGAGACTGTAGATGAGTGGGTTTATAAGTGGGGTCACTGAGGAGTAGATCAAGGTTACAATCTTCTGTGTCCCACCTGGACTTCCAGAGTTTGGGCTGATGTACATCACCATGAGTGTTGCATAGAAGAGAGACACCACAACTAGGTGAGACCCACAGGTGGAGAAAGCCTTGTGTCTTCCAGCAGCTGAGGGGACACGAAACACTGCTCTGAGGACCAGGGTGTAGGATGCGAGGATGAAGAAGAGAGTGATGAAGATAATGATTGAACTCAACAAGGAACAGGAAAGCTCAATTCCAGGGGCAGGAACACAGGACAGGGCCAGAAGAGGGCCGGGGTCACAAAGTGGTCAATGGTATTGGGACCACAAAAGGGGAGTTGAGTGATAAAATAGATAGGCACTGGATAGCAGAGGAAGGCTGTCACCCAGCAGAGGACCATCAAGACTGTGCAGAGACGATTGTTCATGATGGTGGGATAGTGCAGAGGCCAACAGATGGCCAAGTATCGGTCAAAAGCCATAAGGGGCAATAGGAAGGTCTCGTTGGTGCCCAAGGAGAAGAAGAAGTAGAACTGCAGGAAGCAGGCTGTGAAAGAGATGGTTTTGGTCTCAGACAGGAAGTTTCATAACATATTTGGGACAGTGGTGTTGATGTAACAGATTTCCAGGAATGAGAAGTTGGCTAGCAGGAGGTACATAGGGGTGTGGAGCTTATGGTCCAGCTTCACCGCACAGACAATGGCCCCATTTCCCATCAGTGTCAGGATGTAGGACACAAGGAACAGGATGAAGAGGAAGACCTGGATCTCTCTGGAGCAGGAAAAACTCAGGAGTATGAATTCAGTCACCATGTTGGCTCCTGATGCATTCATGGCTTCCTAAGGGCAGAGAAGAAAAATGGCAATGTCACATATAACCTCATTTCCTAAACCTTTGATCCTCAGGGATGTTGCTTTTTTTTTTCTTTTTACATCATGAGTTCCTTAGTCTCTGTTGTTCTATTAAATAAACTGATGAAGATAATACTGTTAACTACACTGTGGAAGACTGTCAAACTCTGTGAGAATGCTTTTATGATCAGACTTTGGATTCTTTTATTTAATTTTATTTCTATATTTTGCAGTGCTGGGGATTGAATTCATGGTCTTGTGCATCCAGGAAAGTGCTCTACCACTGACCTACATCTCTAGCCCCATACACTGGATTCTTGCATTCTATTTCATTTGTATTTCTGAATGTTCTCATAGTCAAAAACAGTGTCTTTAGCAATAAGCCGCTGGAGAAGGTTAATGAGAGTGAATTCAACTTGTGTGGGGAGGTAATAAAGTTACATGTTGGTGTCCATAGAATGAAATATGAGAGACTTCTAGTAATAATTACGTGTATCTTCAAAATGGGATACACAAATGATAGATATCACAGGAGGAGAGAGAAAGGTAATGAATAACACAATGAAATCTTAGTGCCATTCACCTCTTGTTGTGCAATTCACTTTTCATTCTGGAGGTATCAGTGTTGGTATGTAAAATAACCCAGACAGAAAGTACCAAAAATGCCATCCTACCTCTGTGTTCATCAAACTTTGTTCACTCAGGAAACCTTGGACTCTCTAGACATCTGCATAATGACTTTCAGTTTGGTTCCATTATTTAGCCTTATACAACATCTGCAAAACCGTAGTCTATGTAAAGTCCACTTGTATGTAGAAGTGACAGTGGATTTGGTATATAATTTAATATGTTTCAGAAATCTGCCTGGGGTATCAGGATTTGGGGGAGATATTTGGCATCCTGATTTGTTGATGGGTGAAGAGGGTGGCAAAAGCCATACTCGCAAGCAGACACCTCTGTGTCCCGAGGCAAAGGTGGGAGCCACAGAACATATGTCTGGACAGGAATCCTCTCTTGTTTCCCCATTTCCTCTGTCACTTGAATCTCATTACAGTTGGAAGGTTGGAGTTGTTTGGAAAGTGAAGGGAGAATCCTCATGAGAACGTCCTTCTCTGAGTTAGACTCTGTTTGGGACATGGTCTGACTTCCTTAGTGAGAGAGGAAAAACAAAGTCAATGAAATCACTTGATTCATTTGCCAGAAGTTTCATCTGAATAGTTGATTGATTTTCA
This sequence comes from Sciurus carolinensis, assembly GCF_902686445.1. Taxonomy (NCBI): domain Eukaryota; kingdom Metazoa; phylum Chordata; class Mammalia; order Rodentia; family Sciuridae; genus Sciurus; species Sciurus carolinensis. The sequence continues at coordinate 119,624,368 of NC_062214.1, read as the reverse complement.
GTATGATTTCCATTAATGAAGGACAGTCATATTTTGGTCCTAAATGCCAAAGTGAAAATGATAGAGTGATGTTTATTCAGGTAAATGTAGGTTCAGAATACAGCCCCAGACACTATAGAAATTTATAGTTAATAGTATTCAGTAATGTGTTAGTTACAAAGTGTACTACTTTCCAGATTGCATCAGGTTCTACTTTTGAAGGATAAGTTTGGTTATCACATAGGATGGAAGGGATTCTGAATTTGTCACAACATACCTCAATTGAACAGTTTTTTTTAATGCCTGTGAATACAGCCTCCTAGGTCTAGAGTGGCTGTGGGTATTTCCTCTAGAGCAGGAATTCTGACCTCAGAAACTACAAGGACAGAGTAAAACAGTACGAAATATTTGGTGAGGAATATCAAGTGGGAATGGACTCACCAGTCCGGTATGCTCCATTATCTTGTTGCTCTCCCTTCCTAGAGGCTGATCATGTGCGCTTTGGAAAAAGAAAACATTGCTAAAATAAGCATTATAGAAATAAGGGAGGGTTTTCAGGCCTGCTCCTGATAATATTTTTGTCAGTCCTCTCCAGATGTTACCTTACTAAAATTTCTGTTCCTCTAAAGAGCTGGTTCTCACTGAGTTCAATTTGTGGTTAATAAAGACTGAAGTTACATACTTCTGAGGGTCTTTCCTCATCTTCCTGTCCCTCACTTCCCTGTTTCTCAGCCCTCTGACCTGTAAAGATAAACCTCTTTCCATCAATTTATGTGATTTTAGGGGCTGTTCTTCTAGTCACACAAAAGAAGGCAGAGCTAAAGGGCTTGAGTTGTTTTACACTTGTACCTCTCCTGAACCCATCTTCTCCTAGAATTGGTGATACTGTCTCATGATCTGTTTTCACTGCAGCAAAAGGCAGACAGGGCAGAGGGCATGGCCTCCTTGGAAGCCAGAGACCATAAGCAGGGGTGGAGGTACTCACTTGGAAAGGGACTGGCATATTTACTATGAATCAAAGATTTATCTCTGATAGGTCTCCCATACCTGCTCATCCTGAGGGATATATTCTGTTATGGATTGCACATGAGGACTTTCTGTGGGAAGACTGTCAATCCCGAGTGTTCCCTTCCCCCTGGAGCCCATGAGTGTCTCCAGTGGTGATCACATCATCCCATAGGATTCTGAGTGTGCACATTTAATTTCTTCCATTAACAGCTAAGTGTTAAGATGGAGCAAACACTAAAACAACAATTCCTGTTCTTTCACATTTCATTTTGTTCATCTTTTGAATCTGTCTGCATGTTTTGCAATCCTTTATTGGTCAATGTCAGAGTTATTGCATTGTATTTCTCATTCACTTTCTTATGACTCAATCAATGATTTGAGAGGGTGTATGCCATTTAAATTCTTTTTTTGTAATTTTCTTTTATTTAAAAACTTTTAAAGCAAATGGTTAAATTTTCCTGGCCATCTCTGCACTTCTAGTATGATACCCATAAATATGTACTGTTTCACTGTGAGCAGAACCCAGGAGCACAGACATGGAGGTATGTAGGGAAATGCTGAAATTCTAGAGTACATCTCCTCATTTTGCCTATAGGTTGTTTCAGTGTTTTTAGCAGTTTCCCTAATACTTGACACAATTGTTGAAATTTGCTTCCTTTGGTTAAGTGAGGCATTACTTAAAAGATGACACAAATTTTTGGACCTCTTATTTTCATTATTTTTAAGTGTGTGCATGTGTAAGCAGGGCTTGCACATCCCGTCTCAGGCATGGAACAGGACTGTTTTCCATTATTGGTTTGGAGCCGTCTCTACTACTGAGACCAAGCAGTTAATAATCTGATTACAAGGTATTCAAAAAGCAAAGGGAGGCTTTTGAACTGACTCATTTTCTCAGTGTTATTCCTATGTGGTAGAAATATTTTTGTCTTTTAAATGGTAGCAACACTTTTAGAAATGATGAGCATTTATATCCTAGGATGCTCAATTATTTTGCTTTACAGAGTGTTTATTCATTAAAGCCTTTTGCTTTAAAGGCACAATGGCCAATTTTCTTGACACTAAGTCTCTGTCAGAATTATTTTTATGAAGCAAGAATTTCGGTATCCCTCAGTGGGTGATAGGGCCATGTTGACATTGGAACTGAAGAATTAACCTTCAGGAATTAACAGAAAGGAAATGAGAAATCAGTTTTCATCTTTAAAAATATGTATTATAATATATAACAAAGTCATACCTCCTAGAGAGGAAAGCAACTTGTAAAATATTTCCTCCTTATATTTTAACATAAAAGATGATGACATAGTACTGATATTAAGGAGGATGAGAAGCATCAAGCCTGATCTATGTCATATGGAGGAGTTGATGGTCTTAATGAGTACTGAAGAAAAATCTCAAGTTCATTAATATATGATGTGTTGTATGAAATAAGCATTGTTTCAGCATTCAGATTCATGTTTATTTGTATTTTTGGTCTGTCACAAACCACCCCTGTCCTATTAGGCACAGTTGCACAGACTAAATATTTTATCTGTTAAGTACCTCGAATAAAATATATACTCAATAAATGCTATTCTTCTCTTTCACCCTTCTTTGGTTCTTAAATCAAATTTGGTTTTAATTAATTATTAAATTTAGTGTTTTCTCTGGAGATTTTTATTATAATTTCATATTTGTGAATAAAATAATTCAGATTATACATGTGCATTTATATTCTACCATTTTATTAAATAATGAAAATATATAAATAAAATTTTAAATTTAAATGAATCAGTAATAAGCAGAGTAAAAAGAGATCTAGATACATCAGAAAACATAAGCTAGAGAAAGATACCAGATTTCTGTCACAAAATATAGTAGATCTAAACAGGATGTGGTGGTACACGCCTGTAATCCCAGTGGCTCGGGAGGTTGAGGCAGGAGGATTGTGAGTTCGAAGCCAGCCTCAACAAAAGCAAGGCACTAGGCAACTCAGTGAGACCCTGTCTCTAAATAAAGTATAAAATAGGGCTGTGGAAATGGTTCAATGGTTGAGTGCCCCTGAGTTCAATCCCTGTAACAAAATTAAAAAAAAAAAAAAGAAAGAAAAGAAAAGAAAATATAGTAGATCTAAATCAACTCTTTAATAAAGAACTAAAATGATGATTAAAATACACCATATGACAACACAGTTATAATACATTAAAAACAAAGGACAGAGGGAGCCGGTACAAAGGACAAACAAGCCAGACTAATAAATAAAACTCTCAATTTGAAGATCAAATATCTTTGAGTATCTCTGAACCTATGACAAAAGGAGCTCAAAACATTTTTCTAATTATGTAATGAGACAATATAAGTCAGAGAAATAAGTTTTTTAATAGCATGATACTTCAAAAATTTATTTGATTAGGTTCCCCCGTGGTTTATTCAAAAAAGTTTAAAATTAATTCTGTTCAATTTTATTATACAATACACAAAATGCATAAAACATTTATATTAAAGCTTAATGACCCCCACACCAAAGTCTGACGTCGCAGAGCACGCCCCCCCAAACCAAGGTCAGTCTGGCGCTGAGTCTGCCTGTCCGCCTGCTCCCCTACTGCTGAGGGACACTGTACCTGCCTCCGTGCTGACTCAGCACACCCCTGCTGGGCTCTCCAGCTCCTTTGGAGGCTAGTGCAGGCACTTTGAATTATTCCTGAGGGCGTGGCCATTATCATTGGAAGGGCAGCTCCCATCCTGAGACACCTACAGGAGACTGGAAGCCCTTTGACAGGTACCCCTATTTACTCACTTATATCCTACACCCTTTCCCTATCCTCTTGTTCACAACTAGAAATATTGTAAATAGTAATTGAATTGATCCTGTTTTAAAAATGTTAAAGTCTTTATAGGGGCTATCTGGTTCAGGGCTGCATTTTCTCTGTATTAGGTGCTACTGGTATTGAGCTCCCCTTCAAAGGAGAGGTAGTGGAAAACTGCAGGGTCCTAATAAGCCTGCAAGGGGCAAACTTCAGTATCTCTGATCTTCACTGCTAGAGGGTAATATACAGAAACAATATGAAAAAACAGGGGAAGAAAGCATCCCTAACAAAATAAGATGCTTATTATGATAGACTCCAATGACAGCATGGCAGTAGAAATGACAGAAAAAGAATTTAGAATATGCATGATTAAAATGATCCTGAAGCAGAAGATAAGATAAGACAGCAAATGCAGGCAATGCAAGACCATTCCAGTAGACAGTTAAAAGAGAAAATGCAAGAAGCAAAAGAACACTTCAATAAAGAGATTGAGATTCTGAAAAAAAAAAAAAAAAACAGAAATATGTGAAATGAAAGAAACAATAAACCAAATTAAAAACTCAATAGAAAGCATCACCAACAGAATAGACCTCGTGGAAGACAGAATCTCAGACAATGAAGACAAAATATTCAATCTTGAACATAAAGTTGAACAAACTAAGAAGATGTTAAGAAGTCATGAACAGGACCTCCAAGAATTATGGGATATCATGAGAAGATTGAATTTAAGAATTATTTGGATTGAAGAAGGCACAGAGATAAAAACCAAAGGCACGAAAAACCTGTTCAATGAAATAATATGAGAAAACTTCCCAAACTTGAAAAATGAAATGGAAAGTCAAATACAAGAGGCTTACAGAATGCCAGGTGCACAAAACTACAACAGATCCAAACCAAGGCACATTATAATGAAAATACCTCACATTTGAAATAAAGATAGGATTTTAAAGGCTGCTAGAGAAAAGCATCAGATTACATACAAGGGGAAACCAATAAGGATATCAGCAGATTTCTCAGCTCAGACTCTAAAAGCAAGAAGGGCCTGGAACAATATATTTCAAGCTCTGAGAGAACATGGATGCCAACCAAGAATACTATACCCAGCAAAACTAGCCTTCAGTTTTGACAATGAAATAAAATCTTTCCATGATAAACAAAAGTTAAAAGAATTTACAAATAGAAAGCCTGCCCTACAAAACATTCTCAGCAAAATATTTCGGGAGGAGGAAGTGAAAAACAACAATACAAGTCAGCACAGGGAGGAACTACCCTAAAGGAAAAGCCAATCAAAGGACAAGTAAAAAACCAAAAATAAGCCAAAATGAGCAGGAATAGAAATCATATCTCAATAATAACCTTGAATGTCAATGGCCTAAATTCAATAATCAAAAGACATAGACTAGCAGATTGGATTAAAAAGAAAGACCCAACAATATGCTGCCTTCAAGAGACCCATCTCATAGAAAAAGACATCCACAGACTAAAGGTGAAAGGATACCATACACATGGACCCAGTAAAAAAGCAGGGGTCTCCGTCCTCATATCAAATAACGTGGACTTCAAACCTAAGTTAGTCAGAAGGGATAAAGAAAGACATTTCATACTGCTTAAGGGAAGCATAAAACAGCAAGATATAACACTTTTAAATATTTATGCCCCAAACAATGGAGCATCTATGTATATCAAACAAACCCTTCTCAATTTTAAGAATCAAATAGACCAAAACACATTAATAGTGGGGGACTTTAACACACCACTCTCACCACTGGATAGATCCTCCAAACAAAAACTGAACAAAGAAACTATAGAACTAAATAATACAATCAATGATATAGAACTAATGGATATTTACAGAGTATTTCATCAATCATCGAGCGAATATACTTTCTTCTCAGCAGCTCATGGATCCTTAAAAATAGACCATATGCTATGCCACAAAAAAATCATTAGTAAATACAAAAAACAGAGATCCTACCCTGTATCCTATCAGACCATAATGGAATGCAATTAGAAATGCATGATAAAATAACAAACAAAAACTACTAAAATACCTTGAGACTAAATAATATGATACTGAATAATGCAATGATAACAGAAGACATCAGGGAAGAAATAAAAAAATCTTAGAAGTAAATGAGAACAATGACACAACATATCAAAACCTCTGGGACACTATGAAAGCTGTACCTAGAGGAAAGTTCATTGCATTGAGTTCATACATTAAAAAGATAAAAGTCAACAACTAAATGACCTAACATTGCACCTCAAAGCCCTAGAAAAAGAACAGAGCAACACCAAAAATAGTAGAAGACAGGAAATAATTAAAATCAGAGCTGAAATCAATGAAATTGAAACAAGAGAAACAATTCAAAAAATTGACAAAACAAAAAGTTGATTCTTTGAAAAAGTAAACAAAATTGATAAACTCCTAGCCACACTAATGAAGAGGAGAAAAAACTCAATTACTAGAATTTGTGATGAAAATGGAAAGATCACGACAGACACCATTGAAATACATAACATAATTAGAAGTTACTTTGAAAATCTATACTCCAACAAAGTAGAAAATATCGAAGACATCGACAAATTTTTAGAGACATATGATCCTCCCAAAGTGAATCAGGAAGATGTACACAAACTAAACAGATCAATTTCAAGCACTGAAATAGAAGAAGCCATCAAAAGCCTAGCAACCAAGAAAAGCCCATGACCAAATGGATTCTCAGCTGAGTTCTACAAGACCTTTAAAGAAGTACTGATACCAGTACTTCTCAAAGTATTTCAGGAAATAGGAAAGTAGGGAACCCTTCCAAATTCATTCTATGAGGCTAGCATCACTCTTCTACCAAAACCAGACAAAGACACATCAAAGAAAGAAAACTTTAGACCAATATCCCTGATGAACATACATACAAAAATCCTTAACAAAATACTGGCAAATCGCATACAAAAATATATTAAAAAGATAGTGTACCATGATCAAGTGGGTTTATCCGAGGGATGCAAGGTTGGTTCAACATCCAGAAATCAGTAAATGTAATTCACCACCTCAATAGACTTAAAGTTAAGGATCACATGATTATTTCAATTGATGCTGAGAAAGCATTGATAAAATACAGCACCCCTTCATGCTTAAAACACTAGAAAAAATAGGAATAGTAGGAACATACCTCAACATTGTAAAGGCTATCTATGCTAAGCCCACAGTCAACATCATTCTTAATGGAGAAAAACTGAAAGCATTTCCTCTAAAAACTGGAACAAGACAGGGATGCCCTCTTTCACCACTTCTATTCAACATTGTCCTTGAAACACTTGTCAAAGCAATTAGACAAACCAAAGAAATTAAAGGGATACAAATAGGAAAAGAAGAACTAAAGCTGTCACTATTTGCTGATGACATGATCCTATATTTAGAAGATCCAAAAAACTCCACTAGAAAACTTCTAGAACTAATAAATGAATTCAGGAAAGTAGCAGGATATAAAATCAATACACGTAAGTCTAATGCATTTCTATTCATGAGTGATGAATCCTCTGTAAGAGAAATTAGGAAAACCACTACATTCACAGTAGCGTCAAAAAAAAATAAAATACTTGGGAATTAATCTAATGAAAGAGGTGAAAGACCTGTACAATTAAAAACTACAGAACATTAAAGAAACAAATTGAAGAAAACCTTAGAAGATGGAAAGACCTCCCATGTTCTTGGATAGGCAGAATTAACATTGTCAAAATGGCCATTCTACCAAAGGCATTATACAGATTCAATGCAATTCCAATTAAAATCCCAATGACATTCCTCATAGAAATAGAAAAAGCAATCATGAACTTCATCTGGAAGAACAAGAGACCTTGAATAGCCAAAACAATCCTGAATAGAAAAAGTGAAACAGGAGGTATCACAATAGCAGACATTAAACTATACTACAGAGCAACTGTAACAAAAACAGCATGGTATTGGCACCAAAATAGACAGGCAGACCAATGGTATAGAATGGAAAACACAGAGACAAAACCACATATATACAGTCACCTCAAACTAGACAGAGGAGCCAAAAACACACAATGGAGAAAAGATAGCCTGTTCAACAAATGGTGCTGCAAAACTGGAAGTCCATATGCAGTAAAGTGAAATTAAATCTCTACCTCTCATCCTGCACAAAACTCAACTCAAAATGGATCAAAGACATAGGAATTAGACCAGAGACCCTGCACCTAATAGAAGACAAAGTAGGCCCAAATCCTCATGTTGGCTTAGGATCAGACTTCTCAACAAGATTCCCAAAGCACAAGAAATCAAAGCAAGAATCAATAAATGGGACGGACTCAAATTAAAAAGCTTTTTCTCAGCAAAGGTTACAATCAAGAATGTGAAGAGAGAGCCTACAGAGTGGAAGAAAATGTTTTCCACATGCACTTCAGATAGAGCACTTATTTCCAAAATTTATAAAGAACTTACCAAACTTTACACCAAAAATACAAAGAACCCAATCAATAAATGGGCCAAGGACCTGGACAGACACTTTACAGAAGAAGACACAGAGGCAATGAATAAATATATGAAAAAGTGTTCAACATCTCTAGTAATTAGAGAAATGCAAATTAAAATGACTCTATGATTTCATCTTACTCCAATTAGAATGGCTTTTATCAAGAACACAAACAATAATAGATGTTGGCATGGATGTGGGAAAAAAGGCACATTTGTACATTGCTGGTGGAGTTGCAAATTGGTGCAGTCACTCTGGAAAGCAGTATGGAGAATCCTAAGAAAACTTGGAATGGACCCACCTTTTGACCCAGTTATCCCACTCCTCAGTTTATACCCAAAGGACCTAAAATCAGCAAACTACAGTAACACAGCCACATCAATATTTATAGCAGCTCAGTTCACAATACCTAGATTGTAGAACCCACCTAGATGCCCTTCAGCAGATGAATGGATAAAGAAACTCTGGTATATATACACAATGGAATACTATTCAGCCATAAAGAAGAATAATATTATGGCATTTGCAAATAAGTGGATGGAATTGGATATCATGCTAAGTGAAACAAGCCAAGCCCAAAAAACCAAAGGCTGAATGTTTTCTCTGATAAGTGGAGGATGATATATAATAGGGGTGGGAGTGGGGAATGAGAGAATAATGAGGGAACTTTAGAATATGTAGAAGAAAATGAGAGGGAGGCAGGGATGAAAAATGGTGGAATGAGACAGACATCATTGCCCTATGTATGTGTATGATTACACGTTTGGTGTTAATTTACATTGTGTACAACCATAGAAATGAAATTATGTACCCCATTTGTGTACAATTAATCAAAATGCAGTCTGTAAAAAATTAAAAGCTAAATAAAAATAATTTAAAAATTTAAAAAAAGTTTAATGAATAATTATAAGATAAATATCTAATAGTCACTAATAAGATAAGAAATATACAAGTAATAATAAATATTGGCAAGGATGTGGGGGAAAATTACACTCATACATTCCTGGTGTGACTGTGAATTGGTGCAATCATTCTGGAAAGCAGTATGGAGATTCCTCAGAAAATTTGGAATGGAACCACCATTTGACCCAGTTATTTCACCCTTTGGTATATATCCAAAAGATTTAAAATCAGTATACCATAGTAACATAGCCACATTCATGTTTATAGAAGCTCAATTCACAATAGCTAAGCTATGGAACCAGCCTAGGTGCCCTTCAACAGATGAATGGATAAAGAAAATGTGGTGTATATATACACAATGAAATTTTACTCAGTCATATTAAGAATGACCTTATGACTTTTCCTGGTAAATAAATGGATCTGGTGACTATCATCCTAAGTGAAATAAACCAAACTCAAAAAACCAAAAGTCAAATGTTCTCTCTGATATCTGAATGCTAATACACAATAGGGGAAAAGGAAGAATAGAAGTTTATTGGATTAGACAAAGGGGAATGAAGGGAAGGGAGGGAGAATGGGAATAGGAAAGACAGTAGGATGAATCAGACATAACTTTCCGATGTTCATATATGAAACTCCATATCATGTACAACCACAAGAATGGGATCCTAGTTAGAATAAGTAATCATGTATGCATGATATGTTCAAATACACTCTACTGTCATGTATATTTAAAAAGAGAAAAGTTTAAAAAGACAAGAAATAGAGCATTTTAGGAACACTGAAGGTGCCTTTGCTTCCTTTTTCGGTGATACCTTTCTGGTCCTAACTTCAATTGTAATGGTTTGTTTTATCTCTTGAACTTTGTCTTGGTTTGTTTCATTATGCTATGATAGAACATCAGAGAGTAGGCAATTTATAATGAACAGATACTTATTTTCTCACAGTTCTGGAAGTTGGAAAGTCCAAGATTAAGGTTCTGGCATCTGGTGGGAGCCTTCTTGCTGCATCATCACATGGTAGAAGGCAGAAAGGTAAAAGAAAGAGCCTGTTTCTGAAAGCCCTTTCATTAGGGCAGTTCAACCAATAAGGGTAACACCCTTATAGCCTAATCACCTCTTAAATCCTCATCCCTCAACCATCCAATACCATTATGGGGGCAATTAAATTTCAACGAGTTTTTCTTGGATTGGGGCATGTATCTAAACTATTGCTGGTTGTTTAAATATAATATCACAGGTTGGGTGGCTTAAAGGACAGAATTTATTTCCTATGGTTCTGGCTGCTAGGAAGTCTAGGATCAAGGTGTCAGCTGATTCTGTTTCCTAGTTTACAAATGTCCACCTTCTCAGTGTGTCCTCAAAACATAGAGAGACTGAATACTGGTCTCTTTTCATCTTTTAAAAAGAGCACTTATTACAGGAGCCTCACCCTCCCAAAGGACCCATCTCCAAACATCCTTGCATTAGGAGTTTGATTTATAGATTTTAGTGTGACACATTGAGTCTACAGCATACTTATTTGCTTTATAATACTGATCTACCAAAAATGATTTGTTTGCTTATTTAAAAAATTCACATAAACAGAATGATATTTATTCTTCTAAAAATCTTATTTTTACTTTACATAAAGTAATATTAACTCATTGAATTCACTTCAGTTTGATTAGCTTTTGCTCCAAGTATTTTGAAGCTTTGTTGTTAAGCATATACTAAATTTGTAATTCTTATGACATCCCAGAGAATCAATCCCTTTTGAATCATGCTGTATCCTTCTATATTCCCAGTAACATTCCTCATTCTGAAGTTTACTTTGTCTGATATTATTTAGAGTAACTCCAAATTCTATTGATTAATGTTTGCATGCTATATGTGTTTCTACTATTTTACTTTTAGCTTTTCTATCATTTTATTTAAATTATATATATAGACAATAAATACATATCCAGGTTCTGCTTTTCTCCCCAATATTAAAATCTCAGTCTTATACTCATTTGTTTAAATAATTTACATTTAATGTCATTTCTGACATAGTTTTTGGATTAAAATTTATCATTTTTGTAAGTACAATCTTGCTTATTTTATTTGGTCCTTTACCTGTGTGACACTAAATAAAGGTTAAGGTGGGCTCCTCCAACTTGTTGGAGGCCAGATCTGGTATGGCCCCATCTGTCACGCCCACTTCCATATGAAAAGATTATTGGCTCTTATATTGATTATATAAGTTTATTAGTAATTAATTTATAGCCAGCTCTGTCCTCCGAGAGAAATCCCTTCCTTCATCCACACTGGACGTAACTTAAACCCCCACAATTTACATTCCTAACAACAGTGTATAGAGCTCCTTTTTCCATATCTTTGCCAGCATTTGCTATTATTCTTTTTCCAATAACAATCATTTAAACTGGAATGAGATGATATCTCACTGTAGTTTTACTTTGCATTTTCCTGATGACTAATGATATTGAGTATCGTCTTCATATTTTTTTTTTTTTTGTCATTTGTATTTCTTCTTTTTTTGTGAAGTGTCTATTCAGATCATTTGCCCATTTTTTATTTGGATTATATTTTTGTTGTTTTTGGCTTTTTTGAGTTTCTTATATATTCTGGATATCAATCATTTCTCAGATTAATAGTTGGAAAATACTGTCCCCCAATCTTTAGGTTATCTCTCTGCTCTGTTGATTGCTTCCTTTGCTGTGTAGAACTTTTTCGTTTGATATATCCCATTGTTCATTTTTGCTTTTATTTCCTATGCTTTTGGGGTCCTATCCCAAAAAATAATTGCCTACACTTGTGTTTTGAAGCATTTCCCCTATTGTATTGTCTAGTAACTTCACAGTTTTAGGCCTTGCATTTAAGTCATTGATTCCCTTAGACTTGATTTTTGTATAGAGTGAGAGATGGGATCCAATTTCAGTCTTCTGCATTTGGGTATCTAGTTTTCCCACCACCATTTATTGAAGAGGCTATCCTTTTCAAATATACATTTTTGGCAACTTTATTGAGAAGCAGTTGGTTATATGTTTATGATATTTCTATTCTGTTCCATTGATCTATGTGTCTGTTTTTGTGCTCCTGTAGAACTATGGCTCTGTAGTATGTCTTGAAATCAGGTCTTGTGATGCTCCCAGCTTTGTTCTTTTTCATTATATGTTTACTTCTCTTAACCATTTATAGTATCTTAAATACAAGCATGTTAAAAAACATTAAATAAAAGAGACATTTATTTTTTGGGGGGGAAATCAATGACTACTATAGTTGGATTATAATATATCTTATTACAATTTATTATTTATTAAATTTGGTTGATTTGCATCAGGGCAGCTTTTGGGGGTGGGGGGAGGTAAGGGAAGAATGGAAGAAGGATGTTGTGTAGATGGAAATAAGGGGTGGGGAGTGGGCGAGAGAAGGAAAGATAATAGAATGAGACAGACATCTCATGTACATGAGATGTGTATGAAGACACAAATGGTATGACTCTACTTTGTGTACAAACAGAGAAATGATAGTTATACTCCATTTGTGTACAGTAAATACAAATTTTAAAAAAATAAGAAAAGGAATGTAAGTATGATTTGGTTGTATTTTATAGTACCTTTTAGAATCTCCTAAATTCTAATGCAATAATTCCTAGCCCTCTTTTTGTATTTCTAACTTCTGGGGGAACTTTTCAAAATACCTATTTCTAGGCTCCACCCACAATTTTGAGTAAGTTGGTTGAAAAATCCCTGTTCAGATAAGGATGGGTATCAATAGAAAGCCCTAAATGTGGTGGTGATCACTACAACCCTTTCAGCATCTCTGGGGAAGATCAGTGCTTTTTCAACTTTAATGTGCATGTGAATCTACTGAGGATTTATATAACAATGAAGATTCTGATTCAGTAGACCTGGATAGTTTCTGAGATCTCATCTTCTCACAAGTTCCCTAGTGATGACTGCCTGATAATCCAAAGACTGCACTTTCAGTAGTAAGGTTGTATAATGTATTTTAAAATGTGCTGGGGTGGAAGAATATTTAGTAAAAAGAAAATGAAATAAAGCAACTTATATTATTAGGCAAAAGGAGGGAAGGAAGTAATTTCCTAGATATTAACTTTCATCTTATTAAACTTTTCCACTAATTTGATTATCATTTCATGGTTTGTTCACTTTAAGTTGACCTCACATTTTTTTCAAGGAAAGTTTTTCTTTTCATTTCACCTGAGGGCATATAAAAAACAAATGTTTATCATGATAGAATGATGGAATATAGTGAGGAAATATGAACACATTTATTTGTTTTGTTTAGGTTGACATTATTGACATCTAGGTACAATGTTGGGTTTCTGAAATTACAGAAATTAATAAAGGGTGTTCCTGCTCTCAAGGAATTTCAATCTAATAAGGATAGGGAGGCATGTGGAAACAGATTTGTGAACAGCTGATTATAACAAAAGGAAGAACGAAGGACATGTTGAGTAGAGGCATAGGAGCGTACCGTGGAAGAGGCTGAGAACTCCACCTGGGGAGGCGTCACTGAGGATGTGATCCTTCACAGTCATGTTCACATCTACCTGCCAGCTTCTCAGTTTGTCACTCACAGTGGGCTCCCAGTCTGAATTCATGTGAGAATAACTCACTAACATAACATCATAGATCAATTTTAGGAACCTCCTAGAACTTTCTTCAAGGCATCCTTCATTTCTTTATTCCATAGGCTGTAGATCATGGGGTTGAAAAAGGGGTCAAAACTGAGTAGAACAAAGTTGTGAACTTCTGCATGCCTTCTGCTTGTCCTGACCTGGGACTCACATATGTTATCATGACTGAACCATAGAACAGAAACACGACAGCCAGGTGTGAGGAGCAGGTGGAGAAGGCCTTCTTGCAGCCAGCAGCAGAGGGTACCTGTATCACAGCTCTCAACACCAGTGTGTAGGAGCCAATGATATAGAAAAAGGTAGCAAAGATGAGGACGGAGCTCATGGTGCCACATAAGAGAACTGTGCCTGGGATTGGGACACAGGCTGAAGCCAGGGCCAACAGGGGACCCAGGTCACACAGAAAGTCATCGATCACATTTGGGCCACAAAATGGCAGCTGGGTGACGAATATCACTGGAATCAGAAACCAGAGGAAACCATAGACACAGCAAAAAATGACCAGGCTGCTACAGAACTTAGTAGTCATGATGGTGGGGTAGTACAGGGGGCGGCAGATGGCCAGGAACCGGTCATAGGCCATGATGGAGAGAAATAAACATTCAGTTGTGCCCAGGGAGAAGAAGAAGTACAACTGGAGGAGACACCGAGTGAAGGAGATGGATTTGGTCCTGGAGAGGAAGTTGACCAGCATGTTGGGCACATCAGAGTTGAAATAGCATATCTCCAGGAAGGAGAAGTTGGCCAGAAGAATGTACATGGGGGTGTGGAGACGGTGGTCCCAGTGCACTGCACACACGATGGCCATGTTTCCAAGCAGAGTCAGGATGTAAGTCGTAAAGAATATGGAGAAAAGGAAGATCTGTATTTCCCAGCGGCAAGGGAAACCCAAGAGGATGAAGTCACTCACCATATAGGAGAAATTTCTGGCCTCTGAGCTCAATATCTTTCTATCCTGTGAGGATTATAGCACAAATTACACATCCAGAGGGAGTTACATTTTCTGATTCCTCCCCACAGGGAGAGTAAGCACACTTTCCTGGTCATAGGGCACGGGGTCTAGACCAGTGGGTTCTCTTTGTTTTTTGATTGGATACCCCAACAATACAGTTATTGAGTGTCCTCTTCTAAATGTTTATATTCACTTACAAACTATATATAAACAACTGTCCATCAACAAAGTGAATCTTGGTAAAACTTTTTGGAAAAAGTTTTCTTGGAATTCAAATAAAAGTAGAAATCCAAATCTTTTCTTTCTGTATTCCTCTGTGAGTTGCTTGGCATAACAAACTATGGAGAACACTGGTCTAAACAATACAGATCAGTGTCTGGCTAAAATTAAACTGAGATGTCAACTTTGACATAAATAATTCATTTTTAAAATTTTAGAATTGAACTAGACTTGGTGGCACACACCTGTAATCCCAGAGGCTTAGGAGGCTGAGGCAGGAGGCTGGAGAGTTCAAAGCTAGCATCAGCAAAAGTGAGACACTAAGCAACTCAGTGAGACTCTGTCTCTAAATAAAATACAAAATAGGACTGGGGATGTGGCTTAGTGGCTGGGTGCCTCTGAGTTCAATCTCTGGTACCCTCCCCCTCAAAAAATAAAATAAAATTGGCAGATGCATGAAACAAAACAGTTGTATAGTCTAAGCAACAAGCAGAAGAGGACATGAGGCTTAAGAAACCAGATGTGAAAATAACCATATAGGGACAGAATGACTTTAAGCAGGATATACCTGGGCTACAATAAATGACCATTCTGGGCCCTGATTAGAATCTATTCTCTATTTGTAGGTTGTTGTAGTGCATGGGCTACTGACTTTAGTGTGATCAGAATCCTTGGGGATGCCTTTCAAAGGTACAGCTCCACCCTGGTTTGAGATCTACCAGTGTGCCAGAACATGAACTTTGGAGATGCAGCAGGTCTTGGCTGGAATTCTGGCTCTGATGCTTTGTAAGCAGTACTTCCTGGTGAAAGCATTTACTATCTGAAACTACATTACTGGCTCTGTAAAATGTGAATGATTATACATAGATAGCAAGGCTTTGTATAAAGTAATATATACAAAAGTAGTTTATAGATTATAAAGTGCATTAACTATTATAAACTGTTTAGCAATTATTGTGCTGGATATTATTCTCCCTTGTTAGAATTCTAATGGCTACAGAAATCTAGGATGTAATATTTCAAGAAGACATCGTAATATTTAGGCTTTGGGTTTTTCAGCAGCAGCATGACTCAGCAATCTTGTAAATTAAGCTGTTTTTAAAATGCAGAAGAATTTTTTTTTTTTTTTTTTGGCCTGGGGAATTTTGGTCATGGGACAGGTTAAATATGTGTGTGTTTTCTTAAGATTGTTTTTTCCCCTCAAAATACACCATAGCTCCCATTTTCTTCCTGCAGGCTATCTTCCCTGGCAGGGCTACCATTGCAGTCTTAAATGACTGGATTATTTCCTGATGACTACAATTGTGTTTTGTATTGAGGCCACCTAGATTCCAATCTGCACAATTTCTCAGGTGATCCCTTTCCAGGCTGACATTTCTCACTTGCTCCCTCATGGGCATTCCTGTGAAAGTGAGGATCAGATTGTCCTCAAGTGACTACAGTAGATCAGCATCAAAAAAAAAAAAAAAAAAAAATTTCAGAACAGGCAGCCTTGTGGAAACTGTTTTGATTCAACCTTTTCTTTTCTCTCTTTTAATTTAGTGCTTTATTCAGCTTTAAGGAAACCTGAAAATCAATTGATCCACAGATAGATTCACACATACTCTCCATTCATTTTTTTTTTTTTTTAATTCAGGGGAAGAGAGGATGGTTTATCTGAATTTTGCCTTGATGTAAATCAAAGTTTCACTCAGAAGAAATATGGATTTATCACCCTGATTTTACTTTTTTCTTTCTTCCCCATCTAATAAGCTTAAATGCACTATACCTTTTCATCTCCCCTCCTAACTGTGCTCAGTATCTTTATTTTTAGTTGAAAAATATGTAGTATGATTTTGGAAGTGGTTTTTTTTTTTGTATATGGTACAAAATATTAGCAGAAATCAAGATTTATGGGTATAAGAGAGAAATAAAAATATAAAATCAAGGAAGAAAAAATTTGATAACATTAAATATCACTGAAAATATCAATCTGCACCCATTATTTCCTAGCACTGAATATTGAAGGAAATTAGAAGTAATACTATTCCAAATTTTGAATACTTGAAAAAAATACTCAGTAACATTTGTATTAAGAAAAGAGTAGATTCTCACTAAGAGGAGGCAGGGCTCCTGTTGAAGAAAGGATTGATTTCAGGTCTGGGTTCATCTTGTCTTTTCCTGCTTCTCAGAAAGCAAGGAGATGCTTGAGAGTGAGTGTGTTAAAAGGACCTAGGCAGATCTCTTGAAGGGGCTTCAGTAGATAATTTTGGGAAAATTTCAGTATCAAAAAGGATAATGGCTGTAATTTATGTTAAAACATCAAATGAATAAGAACACACTAGTGCCCATAATAATAAAACAAACAAAAAAGATTTGTTCTACCTTTTCTTAATAACATCAGTTATGTAGGACAAAATAACTCAACAAGCAAAAAATTCAATAAACTCTTATGGAAATTCAATCCTAAACATCTGTGATTTGTGCAGTATTCATATTCTGTGTTATAATGTACACAAAGGTGTGTGACCAGATGGCACACATACCAGGTGTGCTGGAGCCGCATTTTCTGGGGGCAACTTGTTGACCCAGAATGAATCATAGGCATGTGGGCTCCTTTTACTCATTATAATCCTAATGGCACACAGAAATCTAGGATGTGACATTTCGAGGGGGATATCCTAATATTTAGGCTTTGGGTTTTCCAGCAGCATGACTGAACGAGCACTATCTCCTCTCCTAATGCGATGAAAGCCTCACATAATATCAAGATGAAGAAAGCTTGACTCTAGTCCTATTTCCAGGCTCAGAGTTTGTGCTGGGGGGAGGGAATATCATTGCTTCTCCTGCTGTGGCTGGAGGCTGTGGTTAGAGCTTTGCAGGTACAATTATAGAAGTGACAGACCAGCGCTGGGAATCTTGACATCAGTCTGGTGGCAAAGACAGTGATTGTCCACACTACTCTCATTTCCATGGGACTTCGCAGAGGGCAACTCCCTCTTTGGAGGGGCAACTTGAAGGAAATCAACTTTGGACTGGTTAACCCTTATGTCCAATGTGTATTAGGCGCTTTGGTTTTCTTAATTACACTAGAGGGGAGTCATAGCAAGGATTACTACTTCCTTTCATATATGAAGAGATAAAGGCTCAAAGAGGTTAAATGCCTGAAGTCTTAAACCAGCGAATGGTAGGATAAATTCTATGCCTTTTCTCCTATTCTGCCACTTTCTCCCAATTTGAAAGAACTTCCTGTACATATGTGTCTAAAATGTCACCATCCTAGAGAAAAGATCCAGGGAAGTAATAAAATGTTGCTTTTATTGGTGCTCTTCATGTTATCATATCATCTGAAGGGAGGCAAGTGGGATCTTCCTCATATCCTACCACTTAGGTGAAATTATAGTTTTTCCCCTTTATTTTTCATGACTTTCTTATTTTTGTAATGATATTTTAAAAAGCACAAATACTACATAAAATATTTGATTGCAAAAATTCAGCTTAATTCATTGTCAATTGTGGTTATAAAATGGCATCAACAGGTCATCCAAAAGGACATCTGCTGCAATTGTTATTTCATGGCATTAATTCAATAAGAGGTGATCCCTCTTAAATGAACTGGATAAAAAGGGGCAGAGCAGTTTTTGGAAGGGTCATTTTACTCTTTTCTGACTTTTTTGATACACATAGCTTCTCTATACCTATCCATAGCCTAAGGCAGATCACCTCTCATGTATTTATGAAAAATCTTAAAAATTTAAAAAGAAATATAATTGTTTATTTGCATTTTTAGTGTTGTAATTCTATTTGTTGGAGTCTTTGATTTATTATTATTTTTTCTTCTCAATTATTTATTATCCTCTTTTCTCTTATTGCCTCCACAAATCCCTATTTTCTATTCCTTTTTTTTTTTCTAGCACAAAGGGCAATTTGATCAATATGCTATGTCCTCGGGACCTACTTAAAGAGATGGGACTACATCCACCACACTACCCACCTGTTTCCTCCTACATTCTGGAGGAAATAAACTGCCAAGTCTGGCTTTTCATTTCTTGGAATTATGTGTTGCTTATATTTACTGACCTCAGAGAAATCATGGATTAGAATAGAACCTTAAGAATCGTGTTTTCTTCTTGTTCTGAACTCACTGAATCTTGGAGCTAATGGTTTTCCAGCTTCCCTTCGACCAGCAGTGAGCCTGTCTCTTCTACCTTCTTGCTGGTGGTTTTCTAGCTTCTGCTGGAATAGCAGTGCCGAAGAGCTTGTTACAAAGGAAGGCAGGGCTTCACCTTCAGAGCAGCCTTCATTTTTGGGAGTTGCAGTGATCTTCTTGCTCTCTCTCGAGTCACTCTCCCATTTTGATTTACTGCTTTGGTCTTCCACTTCAGGAAAGGGAAGTTAGCATTTATTATGCGCCCATCCTATGTGCACCCTCTGTAGGCCTTTGAATACCAATTATCCTTTTTACCCCTCCAACAATTGCAGAAGTAATAATAGAGTCACAGGAAGACTGAGTACCCAGTCCATAAACAGTAAGGCCAGTGCTGGGCAAGATTTGTTTCTTTCTCCTACATTGTACAGATGTTCATTGTCAGTCTACACGGCAGCACTAAAAGACATTTGAGGACGGCGTCCACATCCTCTTTGAATCTTCTCTATTTAGATTAACACTCTTGGTTTCTTCAACTGAATATGACGTAATCTCCAGGCCTTCTTCATCCTGGTTACCTTCTTTTTATTGATCATGGTCTTTTTGCAAATATTACACAGAACTCTTCATGCTGTTTGATTGACACAGAGCACAGAGGAATTATAACCTCTTCTGTTTCTGAAAATTCAGGCAGACTTCAACTATCACTTTCCACTTGATTTTTTACTGAGTTTGCATTCTACCAAAAGCCTGATGGCTTGTTCACAAGAAATACTAAAAACCAGACTGGCTCCATCTGATGCATGTGTTGCTCAGTTTTTGAAGTGAAAGTGGTTTTTATTATTCAGTTTTACTGTTTTCAGTCTATTAAGACCTTTTAGACTTTCAAAATATTAGCTTTTAAATTTTTATTGTCTATAAATTGGATTAACATTTTTGTGAATTTCATGTTTGATTAAAATATTATGAAGAACATAAGAAAATGGTTTTTCAATTCACTTAAAATTTCTTCTGTGTTAGCATCGATATTATCAGTGATTGTATATAGATGACTAAGCCAAAAATACATGGTACAAAGGTGGTGAAAATCATGGTTTATCTCTGAAAAACACTCTGGTATATATTATTAAACAGATAGTTTATTTAAAGTTTGTAGAGACAACTTTTAGACTTTACCTTTATGGTATTAAACAACTGCTGCTTTTGCTCAACCTTAGTTTTTTAAAACTTTCATTATTCAGGATTTTAAAAAGAAATTTATAATAATCTTAAACTACTTCTGTAAAGTCAGCACCCTGGAGAATAATTTATGTAGGTCTGAATGCTTCAGGTACTTAAAACAATTGAGATTTACTTCATTTTCATGTCAATTCTCTTTTGCATGTTTCTTATTTCTTCTTTGTAATGGAAATCATCTTTCAGAGATGTGCATATTCTAATGTTGAAAGACCTTTCCATTGGATCTTAGTCCAGTGAAAAACTCCTTAAATTTTGTAGAGAAACTCATTCTTTTTTATTTCACTATCTTCATTGTCTCTGTATGTACTGTTTGTCTTTCTATTTTTTCCTTGGAGTTGCTTCTAAGATGACAAGATCACTTGAGATTTGTTCTTGGAAATTTAAAAAACTCTACAATACTACCTACTATACATAGTTTTAGTGCTTAAACTATTAAAGGGTAATGTTTCATAATATATTTTCAGTAAAATGCCTTTAAAAACAGCATAAACTTTTTGATTACTGCTTATCATGAACTTTTTTTATTACTGCCTCTTTGCTATCATTTATTGAATAATTATGTGATAGAAACAATCTTTTCAGGCTTATTTTTAGACCTCATTCTGCTTTATAGCTGTTTATTGATCTAAACTATTTCAAAAATTCAATAAAAGTAGTGCCTATGATATTCTTATACGCACTTGTATGGTTTTCAAGACAAAGGGTGTTTTGGAACATACATTTATATGCCCGCCTAGTGAAATGTCTTTAAAATCAGAAATACTATTCTTTTCCAATAAAATTAAGGAGCATTATAAGAAGTGAAATTTAAATGTACACATGGCTAAATAATTAACCTCAATATTTCTAGTGAAGATTGTTAATTTAAATATGAAAAATAACTTTTTTTTTCCTTTTAAATTAGCAAAGATGAACAAATATGATACATAGTGAATCATCAGTGTTGATAATGGTGCAGTGAAATAACACTCAAAAAATTGTTGGAGGGAATATAAACATCAAAAAGGGTTTTCTGGCAGGCAAATTGGAAACAACCAGAGCTTTAAAAAAATGTATGCCCATTAAATAAAATTTAAAGTGAATTAAAATGAATAATAAATTCATCATAAAAGTACAGAAGAATTTCCTGGGGAGAATGTTAACATGCAGATTCTGATTCAAAAGGAGTGGTTGGGGCCTGAAATTCTAAGTTTCTAATGAACAATGAAGTGATGATGTTGATTCTTTGGCAAAGGTTTATACAGTTATAGAGTTCTAGGCATAGCAAGAGTTTGTATATAGTTCCTTTATATACATTTTTGTAGAGAAATTAAATGATTACAAAAGCATAAAAAACTCCTAGAAAGGTATAAAACTTTAATAATGTCACAACTCAGATAGGTTCTAATTTTCTTATTTATGTGTCTACATTTCTCAAATTTTCTGTGAGCAACATATATCACTTTTATAATCTGAAAAAATAATTATGAAATATTGATCTTGAAGGTACTTACTCTTCTGGATCTTCCACCTTGCCCAAGCACCTTTGGTGACTTTTGTTATTTCTGTAACATTCCAGAGTACTAAGAAGTCCCCTATTTGTACCATATTTGACTTACCATGTGGGTTATCATCTTCCCTTCATTTGATACTTGAATTTAAAGCTAATGAATTCAGCTTCTGTACCAGCAGGGTTGAGGAGAGAGGGGATCTTTAAGGCTGCATTTTATATTTGGGTGACAAATACCATCTCAGGGGCAGGGATTATAGGTTCGGTTCAGAAAATGGAATGCAACATTCTGAAAACTGATAACCATCCTCTTCTGGAAAAGATTTGTACAGTTTCTCTCCTCTCGTTGGAAGGAATCATATCTTAACCTCAGTCTAGTTTTCTTCCTTAAAATAAACAAAAAGGAAAATGGCATTAGTTGCATCTTGGGTTTTACTTTAATTGGGTAAACTTTATATTAAGAAGAATGCTTAAGTTTAGAAAAAAGCTCACAAAACTGTGGGAATAGTATAAAGGATTAAACAAAGGCAATATAATTGTTTATCATTTAATTTTTCTTTCCTTTCTAATTGATGCAATCTCAAAGTGACAGTTTCTTTTAAAGCTAGAACTGAAAGGTAGAAAGGTAGTTTATTAAACTTATATTTCCATAAATATATGTTATATTTTCTGGGTTCCACACTCATGAAATATGAATAATCTGCCCTTTGTTGAAGGAGTTGGTTCAGGGACTGACGGGGAATGGAGAACAATGTCTGCAGATAAGCCTTCCCTTTCTCTTCATTTCCCCTGGATCTCAGAGTTCTGTCCCCTGTGCTTGTACTTTGAATACATTCAGGAAAATACTTTTTCCAGTTGGAGAAGACATAGTCCCCCTCACACTCCAGCAGTGATAACAATAAAAGTCTGGATTCTCTCCTTGTCCCTGGTGAAAATATTGCTGAGTTAAAGCCAACTCTCCTGTAGGGAGGAATCTCTTTGTGGAGATTCCCTCTGCTGGATGGACATTACTCCAAGGACCCACTCTTGGATTAATTAATTTCAAACACCTGATACACCTTTTCTCACATTGGACCAGAGATTTTGCTCCATCTGTTGACACCCTGCCTATCTGGCATGCAATTCTGAGTTACTTTGTCTAACTAAACCTATTCCTGTTTACTTGTTTTTGAATTCATTACATGGATCAAAAAGTATATCTAAGCCATACCTGACCTACTACTTTGCCACAAAAACATTAACAGTTAATATTTGTTGAACGCTTGTTATGTGCCAGGCACAGAGATGAGTAATTATGAATAAGCACATTAATTTCCATAACAATCCAATGAGTTTTTAATTACCATTTTAAATTTATATGTGAGGCCATTGAAGCTTACATAAATTACTTAACTTGCTCAAGGACTCACATCTAAATAAAGTCAAGCTTAATATCTGAATTCCGTACAATTTGAGAGAAGAGCTTGAGTTTTTAAACATTAAACTGAATAGTTTAATCATGATTTGGAAGGGAAGGAAGGCAATACTTATAAACAATTCATCTCATGCCAGGCACTGTGAGAAATTCTTACATATGTCATTTTATTTAATTATTGCCAGGTACTGCTGTTGCAATTTTTACAAACATTTTTGGTTTTAAATGGACATAATAACTTTATTTTATTTATTTATTTTATGTGGTGCTTGGGATCAAACCCAGTGCCTCAAAAGTGCTAGGCAAACACTCTACCACTGAGCTACAGCCTCTCCCATGTTGCAATTTTTTAAAGTGAGGCTGTTTGTTCTGACTACCTGTATCTATCTCTCTATATATACATACATACATGTATATACATATATACTATATATACATATATATATGTTGATTATCATTGAGGATGAGATAAGATTCTAGCCTCATTCTTCTACCTATGGATAACCAGTTTTCCCAGCACCATTTGTTAAAAAACCTGTCTCTTCTCAGTGTATGTTTTTGGCACCCTTGCCAAGGGTCAGATAACTAGATGTGTGGGTTTGTCTCTCTGTCTTCTAGTCAGTTCCATTGGTCTATGCTTCTGTTCTTATGCCAGTACCATTGATCTACCTGTCTATTTTGGTGCCAATACCATGCTGTTTTTGTTACTATTGCTTTCTAGTAGAGTTGAAGTTCTGGTATTGCGATACCCCCTGTTTCATTCTTCCTGCTAAGAATTGCTTTAGCTATTCTGGGTTTTTTATTCTTCCAAATGAATTTCATGATTGCTTGCTCTATTTCTGTAAGGTACATCATAGGGATTTTAATTGGAATTGCATTGAATCTGTATAGCACTTTTGGTAGTATGGCCATTTTGACAATATTAATTCTTCCTATCCAAGAACATGGGAGATCTTTCCATCTTCTAAGTTCTTTCTTAATTTCTTTCTTCAGTGTTTTGTAGTTTTCATTGTAGAGATCTTTTACCTCTTTGGTTAGATTGAATCCCAAGTATTTTATTTTTTTTGAGGCTATTGCAAATGGGGTTGTTTTCCTCATTTCCCTTTCAGCTGTTTCGTTGCTTGTGTATAAAAATGCTTTAGATATATGCATGTTGAATTTTATAGCCTGCTATTTTGCTGAATTCATTGATGAGGTCTAGAAGTTTTCTGGAGGATGTTTTTGCATCTTCTAAATATAGAATCATGTCATCCCCAAATAGTGACAACTTAAATTCCTCTTTTCCTATTCGTATCCCTTTAATTTCTTTAGTCTGTCTAATTGCTCTGGCTAGAGTTTCGAGGACAATGTTGAATAGACGTGGTGAAAGAGGACATCCCTGTCTTGTTCCCATTTTTAAAGGGAATGCTTTCAGTTTTTCTCCATTAAGAATGACGGTGGCCATGGGCATAGCATCAATAGCCTTTACAATGTTCAGGTATGTTCCTACTATCCCTATTTTTTCTAGTGTTTTGAGCAGGAAGGGGTGTGGTATTTTGTCGAACGCATTTTCTGCGTCAATTGAAATAACTGTATGATTCTTACCCTTAAGTCTATTGACATGATGGATAATGTTTATTGATTTACGATTGTTGAACCATCCTTGCATTCCAGGGATGAACCCCACTTGATCGTGGTGCACAATTTTCTTAATATGTTTTTGGATATGGTTTGCCAATATTTTGTTAAGAATCTTTGCATCTATATTCATCAAGGATATTGGTGTAAAATTTTCTTTCCTAAATGTGTCTTTTCCTGATTTGGGTATGAGCGTGATACTAGCTTCATAGAATGAGTTCGGTAGGGTACCCTCCTTTTCTATTTCCTGGAATTCGTTGAGAAGTATTGGAATGACATCTTCTTTGAAGGTCTTGTAGAACTCGGCTGAGAATTAGTCTGGTCCTGGGCTTTTCTTGGTTGGTAGGTTTTTAATGGCTTCTTCTATTTCATTGCATGATATTGATTTGTTTAAATTGTGTATGACCTCCTGGTTCAGTTTGGGAGGAACATATGTCTCTAGAAATTTGTCAATATCTTCGGTAGTTTCTATTTTGTTGGAATACAGATTTTCAAAGTAGCTTCTCATTATGTTCTGTATCTCAGTGGTGTCTGTTGTGATATTTCCTTTTTCATCACAAAGTTTAGTAATTTGAGTTTTCTCTCTCCTTCTCTTTGTTAGTGTGGCTAAGGTTTTGTCTATTTTGTTTACTTTCTCGAAGAACCAATTTCTGTTTTGTCAATTTTTTGAATTATTTCTTTTGTTTCAATTTCATGATTTCAGCTCTGATTTGAATTATTTCCTGTCTTCTATTACTTTTGCTGTTGCTCTGTTCTTCTTTTTCTAGGGCTTTGAGCTGTAATCTTAGGTCATTTAGTTATTGACTTTTCATTCTTTTCTCGAATGCACTCCATGCAATGAATTTTCCTCTTAATACCGCTTTCATAGTGTCCCAGAGATTTTGATATGTTGTATCGTCATTCTCATTGACCTCTAAGAAGTTTTTAATCTCCTCCCTGATATTTTTTGTCATCCATGTTTCATTAAGTAGCATATTATTTAGTCTCCAGGTGTTGGAGTAATTTCTCTTTTTTATTTTGTTATTGATTTCTACTCTCAGTCCATTATGATCTGACAGAACACAAGGCAGTATCTCTATTTTTTTTTGCATTTCCTAAGGGCTGCTTTGTGGCATAACATATGGTCTATTTTCGAGGAGGTTCCATGTGCTGCTGAGAAGAAAGTGAATCCGCTCATTGATGGATGGAATATTCTATATATGTCTATTAAGTCTAGGTTATTGATTGTGTTATTGAGTTCTATGGTTTCTTTGTTTGGATTTTGTTTGGAAGATCTATCTAGTGGTGACAGCAGTGCGTTAAAGTCACCCAGAATTATTGTGTTGTGGTCTATGTGATTCCTGAAATTGAGAAGGATTTGTTTGATGTACAGGGATGCACCATTGTTTGGGGCATAAATATTTACTATCATTATGTCTTCCTGATTTATGGTTCCTTTAAGCAGTATGAAATGTCCTTCTTTATCCCTTCTGACTAACTTTGGCTTGAAGTCCACTTTATCTGATATAAGGATGGAAACCCTCACTTTTTTACTGAGTGCATGTGCGTGGTAGGTTTTTTCCCATGCTTTCACCTTTAGTCCGTGGATGTCTTTTTCAATGAGATGAGTCTCTTACAGGCAGCATATTGTTGGGTCTTTCTTTTTAATCCATTCTGCCAGCCTATGTCTTTTTATTGATGAGTTTAGGTCATTACGTTCAGGGTTATTATTGAGATATGATTTTTATTCCCAGTCATTTGACTTATTTTTGGTTTTTAAGTTGGCTTGGTTTCTCCTTTGAGTGGTTTTTCTCTAAGGTAGTTCCTCCCTTTGCTGACCTACATTGTTGTTTTCCATTTTCTCCTCATAGAATATTTCGTTGAGAACATTCTGTAGTGTAGGCTTTCTATTTGTAAATTCTTTTAACTTTTGTTTTTCATGGAAGGATTTTATTTCATTTTCAAATCTGAAGGTTAGTTTTGCTGGGTATAGAATTCTTGGTTAGCAACCATGTTCTTTCAGAGCTTGAAATATGTTGTTCCAGGCCTTCTAGCTTTTAGAATCTGGGTTGAGAAGTCGGCTGCTATCCACATTGTTCTCCCCCTATATGTAATCTGATGCTTTTCTCTCACGGCTTTCAAAATCCTATCTTTATTTTGAATGTTAGGCATTTTCATTATAATGTGCCTTGGTGTAGATGTGTTGTGATTCTGTGCATTTGGTGTTCTATAAGCCTCTTGTATTTGATTTTCCATTTATTCTTCAGGTTTGGGAAATTTTCTGATAGTATTTCATTGAATAGGTTGTTCATTCCTTTGGTTTGTATCTCTGTACCTTTCTCAATCCCAATAATTCTTAAATTTGGTCTTTTTATGATGTCCCATAGTTCTTGGAGATTCTGTTTATGATTTCTTACCATCTTCTCTGTTTGGGAAACTTTCTTTTCAAGATTAAATATTTTGTCTTCATTGTCTCAGGTTCTGTCTTCCAAGTGGTCTAGTCTTTTGGTGATGCTTTCCATTGAGTTTTTTATTTGGTGTATTGTCTTCTTCATTTCAAGGATTTCTGTTTGTTTGTTTGTTTGTTTGTTTTTTTTTTTGTTTTTTTTTTTGAGAATCTCTATGTCTTTGTTGAAATGATCTTTTGCTTCCTGCAGGTTCTCTTTCAGCTTATTGGTATTATCATTCATTGCCTGCATTTGCTCTCTTAACTCATCCTTTGCTTCGCGAATCATTTTAGTCATGTATTATCTGAAGTCCCTTTCTGACATTTCTTCTAACATTCTGTCAGTGGATTCTATTAATATAGAATCTAGATTTGTTTGGATCATTTTCTTCCCCTGTTTTTTCATGTTGTTCATGTATCTTCCCCTCTAGCAGTGCAGATCTGGGGTATTGCAGATTTCCCCCTATAGGCTTATAGTGGCTCTATAGGTTTCTAAAACCCTTTTTTAAAGGGAAGATCAATATTAACAGTGCCCAAATCAGACACTATGCAATCCTAGATCAAATAGCCCCTATGGGGACAATAACAAAATTGTCATAGTAAACAAAATGAATTCAAATATTATCTTTGTTAAAACAAACAGGTTTGCAATAAGGTCTGCAGTTTCTAATGGAGGACAAAGAGGATGCAGAGGGATGTAGAATGTTGCTGTTACTGGGATAATAAAAGAATATACAGAAGTTCTAGAAAATAGAAAGGGTGAGAGTATAATCAAAAGAAATCGAATGTTAGCATGCAAAAAAGGGAGAAAGAGACTCTGAGGGAACAGGTAAACAAAAGGAAAAGAGAGCAAGAAAAGTAAAGAAATAAAAACTTAAATTTTTTAAAAAGGAGAAAAAAGAAAATCTACAGTATAACAGTCATGTAGTAATGTAACCTCCCAGTGTTCAGTAGCCTGATGCATGAGAGGTACCTGACACTGAGCCTCAAGCCTCCAGCAGGCGTCTCAGGATGGGATTTGCCTCACCTAAAGATCAGAGTTATGGCCTTCAGGATTATCCAAGATGACCCCTGTGGCTTCGAAATGTGTTGGCAAATGGGGAGCTGCAGCTCAGGGTGAGGTTGTGGTCAGCTGGAGGTCCTGGCGGTGGGATACAGTATGTCAGGCAGGTTTCCTGGAGGTCAGGTGTGTTTGATGTGGTTGTGGGATCCTGGAGGCAGGGTGCAATCAGTCAGTCTGTGGTCCCAGTGATAGGGCACAGTCAGTTGGTCTGGGGGTCCTGGTGGCAGGGAGCAGTCAGTTGATGTGAGGGCCCCAGAGGCAGGGAGTGATCGGTTAGACTGAGTTATCCTGGAGACGAGGCTCAGTCAGTCTGGCGAGGGGTCCTACAGGGCCTGGCTGTTGTCTCAAAATGGCGGCAGTCATGTGTAATCAAACCTGGAGGTACTGTGAAAGTGAACTTCCAGGCAACAGCTGGCAGTTGGTGCTCCACTGATGGCCGGTGATCAGTTTGCTGACTGTTGTTGGACCATCGGGAGGGGAACCTCATTTGTTGGGTGATGGATAGGTGCAAGGCAGGTGATGGACAGGTGAGAGGCAGGCAAATGGCAGATGATAGGTGCCTGACAGTGATCAATCTGCACTCAAAAAAGGCATTGATATGCTGGCAGGCTGCAGGGCATCACAGCAGACATATGGGGTAAACACCAGGGGATTGATAAGCAGCAAATATTGCCTCACCGAGAAACAGACATTCTCTGCTTGAAACTGGAGTTATGGAGCAACAAGGAACGCAGCTTCCCTCTAGTCCGCCATCTTGGATCTCTCCCATTTTATTTTCTTGTTTTGCTTAATTGCTCTTTGTTTATTCTTTCAGATTTTTCTTCATAAACATGTAATCTATTTAAAAACATTATTTTGGGAGATAGCTCAGTTAGTAGACTGCAAGTACAAGGCCCTGAGTTTGATCCTCAGCACCGCAAAAAAAAAAAAAAAAAAAAAAAAAAAAGAAATCCCATTATTTTATTTCATCTTTTAGCTCACTAAACACTTTAACTATGATTTTTATAAATTCTTTCTCCAACATTTTCTCCACTGTGGTGTCAATTGGGTCAGCTATTTTGATGGTTCTTTCTCTTTTCTTTTTATTCTGTTTGTATATCTGCATGCTAGAGGTGATCACATACCCACTATCCTCCAAAGGGTCTGCTTCAAAGTGGCATAGAGCCTGGCGAATGTCCGAAAGCATGGGATGATTATTGCATTTTTTTGAAATTCAACGTACTATTTAGTGAACGTTTTTCTTGTGAGAGTCTAGGTTGGGTGGATATTCACATTTTGATTCTTTCACTCTCTGTGTGTCCTATGCTGTACCCAGTATCAGCACCACTTAGAAGACACTGGACCTTGTTTACTACAATCACTTCAGAGCAAAGTCACACTAATATTCAACCTTAGGAAAATTTAAAAACTTGTTGATACTGTTCTCCATTGTTCAAATCCAGAAACAAACTTGTAGCAAAGTTGTGGAATAGGTTAAAATTTTACTTATTAAATATAATAAAATTGCTATAATGCAATATAGTGACTGAAAGGAGGAGGAGAAAAAATTGAGCAAAAGAAGAGAGAAAGAAAGAAAAAAGATAGAAAATAATAATGAAAAACAAGGTTAAAATAAGAAAAAGATGGGTGGGGGAGGATTTGAGGCAGTAATGTAAGAGAGAAAAGTGGGAGTAGGAGGAACAAGTGTAAATCTGAGCTAGGAAATAGTAATCCATGCCAAGGTGAAGAAAATTCTTACTCAATCTGGGTTTGAATTTCATCAAGATTTGGAACTTTCAGAAGATGTCCGTCTCTCTTTGACTTTGAATACCCCTAGAGTTGCTGGGACTCAGGAGCCACTCCATAGTTGGTATGGACTTCCCACAGGCTGGTTCTCATTTGTCAGCCCAGGTGCCTGAGGCTGGAGTCTCAGAGGACTGTGTCTGTTGGCTGCTTCTATTGTGTGCGGGATCTCAGGATGTAGGGCTCTGGGCTCTTGCTCTGTCTACTACAGATCACCCCTCACCCACTCCCCTCCACAGCATCCTTTTCAAAGTGGCATAGAACCTTGGCTAGTGGAAAACATGGACCTTGGTTGTGGGTTCTGTGTGTGTGATCTGTGGTTCAGAAATGTCCTCCCTGACAGGCACTCCTCTGGTTCACCTGGGTTCTAGCTTTCACTGTCCGAGATTGTGAACTGCAGGCATTGCTCACCTCTACTCACTGGGACAGTGATAGAATTCTGCCTGAGTTTGAGCTCCTGTCAGTTTCTGCTCCAAATTTCATGCGCCCCCCCCCCACCTCCTGCCTGGGATGGAAACTGCCTTCCTGTCTGGTTTTCCCACCACTGGCCACTGCAAATCATGCTTATCTGCATCTTCTCAGTGTAGACTCCTGTTAAGGCTGTTTGGAGCACTTGGTGAGGCGAACTCTTCCTGGAATGGGCCTGCTCCACCCCACGCCCCTCATTCCCTATGGGGGAGAGGGGATTTTACCAACTTTTGACTAGTAGTGATTCCTCTACAAGTTCAGTCTAGACAGATTATTGAGACATCCCACTGTAGTGTACTTCCTCTGGTTTTATATGTTGCTATCCAAAGGTGACAAGATTCCATGTTAATTGATTTCTTATAGGGCACTGTCAAGTTATGGGATCCACAAAATGATTGCATTGCCAGCACGGCTTTCTGTCCAATATCTGGGTTAAGCTGCTTAATTTCCTTCAAGGATCCTGTTGCTCCTGTCCCATTTCAATTTAGTTGCTTTTCTTTCCTGTTGTTAATGGAGTGAGCTTACATGCTTTCCCTCTCCCTCTGTCTCTGTTGCCCCTCTTCCCTTCTCCCACCCTGGTCTGGATTCAGGGTTAAGGAACTCTGTTCTTATTTTCTGCTCTAGTAACCAAACTTCAAGTCTCTCCAGGTCTCATACTGTCTCAAATTTGGTCCTTGAGCCTTTAGTTTGTCACCCATCTCTCTGGTCAGCTGTCCCTTTATTGCCTCATTTCTGTGTGGAGAGGTCAAGGGTTGATGCCCAGCTCTGCTCCATCATCTTCAGTCTTCAGAATATTTTTAAAATATCTAGATTTTCTGGTTTTACATCATTGCTTCATTTTAACAACAAGTAAAAAGTTGAATAATCTGAAAAATAACTCTTCTTAGATTTATCAGGGAAGTGAGGTCACAGAATCATATAATAAACCACAAGATCAAGTAATTCACTGTGTAAGAGTCATGTGAAAAAATCTAACACCCATTCATGATAAAACGCTCAGCAAACTAGAAATCAGGAGGAAGTACTACAAATTGATTTAAAAAATCTATGGAAAACCTATAGCTAACATTGTACTTAATATTGAGAGACCTGAAGCTTTCTTGCTAAGGTCAGAAATAAGGCAAGGATACCCCCTCCTACCACTACTTTTCAACATGATACCGTAAGTCCTAGCTAATGCAAAAATATGGATAAAGGAAATAAAATTATACAGATTGAGGAGAAATAAGATAATGTTTTTAAATGGACTACTTGAGTATTTATATAGAAATATCTGAAAGAATAAACAAATACATTCTTGGAACCCATAAATGATTACAGCAAAGTTATAGGATGAAAGGTTAATATGAAAAAGCCCATTTCCTTTTTTTTATACTGGCAATCAACAGTGGAATTTGAAATTAAAATATCATTTATGTTAGCAAATCCTAACCCAAATGAAACACTTAGGTATAAAGATCTAATTAAATAAACATGAGTTCTGTGAGAAAACTTGAATAACTCTGAAAAAAATTATTAAAAAAGTAAATAAATGGAGTAATATTCCATGTTCAAGAATAGGAAGACTCAATATTGTCAAGACATTGGTTCTTCCCAATTTGATGTATAGATTTGACACAATACCTATCCAAATCCCAGTAAATTATTTCATGGGTATGAAGAAAATAATTCTAGCATTTTATGGAGAGGCAATAGATTCAGAATAGCCAAAATAATATTGAAGGAGAACAAAGTTGAAGGACTGACACTACCTGTGGGAAGCCACCCATGGCCTGTATGAGAACTGTAATATAAAGCCGATACTCCGCCTCCCAACCACCTGTCAATCTGTGCTCTGCCCGCCTCTTACGTTACAGGAATTTCTGGCTTACGCTGCCGCCATTTTCCTGATTCCCAAGTTACCTCCTAACATGCTAAATAGCTATTGGTTCATCAGTCAGCTTGCAAGTATTCTCCTCCGCTACTGGTTCCTTCCAACCCGGGAGATTCCAATATCTGGGAGAAGCGCCCGCGCCATCTCTCTCTTTTTTTCCTTTCTTTTTACCCTGAGCAGACCTGTTAGTTGTCCGTATAATAAAGCCTTTTTCGTGAGACCTCGTGTCTGCAGTGCATTTTTCTGGGAGCTATTGGCGAGCCACCCCATTGGGGCTGAAGCAGTACCAGATAGGGAGCCCCTATGGAACTATAATACTGAGGTTGGGTGTCTACAGTGGGATATGTTTCAAACCTGTGTCCTTGTAGGTCTACGAAAGGCTGATATTAAACCCATTAACTATGACAAACTTCAGGAAGTAATACAGGACAGAGATGAAAACCCATCAGCATTTCTAAGCCGCCTTACAGAGGCCATGCTCAGGTACACTAACCAGGATCCTGAAACCCCAGAGGGATGGCAGCTACTTATGACTTATTACTTTTCCCAAAGTTACTCTGACATAAAGGTTAAATTGAGGCAGTTGAATAGGGGGCCTCTTACCCCACAGCCACAGGTTCTAGCAGTGGTATTCAAGGTTTATAACGGAAGGGAAGAAAAAAAACCAAAAATTAAAAACCAAATGTTGGCCAAAGTCTTTCAGACAGGTAGACCTGCCCAACTGTCCACTGCTAGGGGCGCCCAAGCTCCCAGAAGACCTCCAAGCTCATGCCTCAAGTGCAGGCAAGAGGGCCACTGGGCACAAGCCTGCCCCAACCCCCAGCAGTCCCCAAGTCCTTGTCCAAAATGTCACCAACTGGAACATTGGGCAATGGATTGCCCTGGTGCTCAGAGAAGTGCCAGGTCATCCTTGGCCCCTCCCTCTGGTGACTTGCTGGGATTGGCAATGGATGAATGAAGGGGCCTGGGACTTCTGCACCCGATAACCATCACCACTCAGGAGCCCCAGGTGACCCTTACGGTGGCAGGCAGGCAGATCCCTTTCCTTATAGACACTGGAGCCACCTTCTCAGTGCTGCAGGAGTTTTGGGGACCCACTTCCCCTGCCAAATACTCTATGGTCGGGGTAGAGGGAAAACCATATAACCCCTTACAAACCCCTCCAATAAGATACCATATAGAACAAATTGGCTTTACTCATTACCTTTTGATAATTCCTTCATGTCCCATTCCCCTTCAGGGAAGGGACATCTAACCAAATTGGGTGCCTCTATTTCCTTCTCACCTACCATGTGCCTCAGCCAAGACTCCTCTGCTATTCCTTTCCTTATGACTCTACAGGAATATACAGCTCAAACAGAGTCCTCATATCCCCTTCCTCCCTCCCTGGTTGACCCCAAGGTCTGGGACACTCATACACCCTCTGTAGCTAAATGCTCACTTGAACTCATTCATCTAAAGGACCCAACATCCTACCCAGTCCAGGCCCAATATCCCTTCCCCGAAGGAGCCTTATAGGACTTCAACCAATCATCCAGGATTTAAGGCTGAAAGGCTTCCTGCACCCTGCCAACTCACCTTATAACACTCCCATTCTGGCTGTTAGGAAGCATAATGGATCTTACCATCTAGTGCAAGACCTCCGCATCATTAACTCAGCAGTGGTCCCCATCTTCCCAATTGTGTACACCCTGCTTTCCTCTATCCCTTCTTCCACCACATACTTTTCAGTGCTAAATGTCTTCACTTTTACTTGGACTGACCCTTTTACTTGAGTTTCTTCTTAGATAACCTGGACAGTTCTCCCACAGGGATTCCAAGACAGCCCTCATCTCTGGTCAAATGCTAACCCCTCTCCAGCTCCTAATTCACAGGCTTCTTCTAACCGATACTCAGCTACTCCTGTGGAACCCCTTCATCTCAGACTGAAGATCATGAAGCCTTCAACCCTTTCTCCCATTCCAGAAATTGGGAACCAGACAACTGAAACACCAGACAACCACGCCCAGCCATGAGGACTGGATTCCTGTTTGTAATTTTCCTAACCACTGAATTTTTTTTTCCAATAGAATGCCAGCCAAAAAAGGGGAGCCCCCTGTCTTTTCACTTCCATGTCAACTAATCAGCTTGTATTACAGAAATATCAGGATCTTACAGAAACTGGAGCCTGGCTACAGGTGTGCCCCCAGAGGAACTATCGAGTCCCCAACTCCTTCCTGCCACGACGATATCTCTCCCCTGAATCAGCTCTACATCCACACTCAGCAGGAAGTAATTACAGAAGGATGACCTTCATCCATGTACCCAGAAAGATTTTTTTTTATAAAATAAAAAATAGGGGAATGTAATACAAAGCCGATACTCTGCCTCCCAACCACCTGTCAATCTGTGCCCTGCCCTCCTCTTATGTTACAGGAATTTCCAGCTTACACTGCTGCCATTTTCCTGCTTCCCATGATACGTCCTAACATGCTAAATAGCTATTGGTTCATCAGTCAGCTTGCAAGTATTCTCCTCCACTACTGGTTCCTTCCAGCCCGGGAGATTCCAAAATCTGGTAGAAGCGCACACGCCATCTCTCTCTCTTTTCCTTTCTTTTCACCCTGAGCGAACGTGTTAGTCATCTGCATAATAAAGTCTCTTGCATGAGACCTCGTGTCTGTGGTGCATTTTTCTGGGAGCTATTGGTGAGCCGCAACTGAGACGAGTGAGTGGGCAGCAGTTCAGCGGGATCGCGCGGCGGCGACTAGAATCGCCGCAGGTCCCAAGCTGCCTTACAAGAACTAAGTGGAGCTGGGTTATTAACCAGGAAAATCTGGTCTTAGGAACTCTCAGTTATTAATAACTGATGGAGATTGCCTGAGTCAAATGGTCACCCTGCATTAGCTCAGCGCTGAAGTTCAGATGCAGGTCCTGGATGTGGGAATGATTTGCTCGAGCCAAATGTCTTGCTTAACTCCACCCCTTATCCTGTTTTTCCTGAAGAAGTTCCTATGGGTCCCTTTTGATCTGTACCTATATAAATAAACCAAGCATAGTCTCCTTCCTTTGTTAGAGCCAGACCCTATGGATAGCTCAATTGGTCATGCCCCTATTCTAAAGATAATTCTGTCTTCTGTTATTTCTGATAAAGAAATTTCTTAGCTATTATTTTGCACCCAGCCCATCCCTCTGATAGGAACCCTTTTCCTAGTCCATGCGGGATGTGAGCTAGAACTACCCAACTTCAAGACTTACCATAAAACTGCAGTAATTAAGACAGTGTGATATTGGGGAAAGAGAAGACATATAAATCAATGATCTCAGACATAGACTGCCAAAATATAGTCAAGTATCTGTCAAAAAAGCAAAGACATCACAATAAAAAAAAAACTTTTGAATAAATGTTATTAGAACAATTTGACATTAACACACCAAAAAAAAAAAAAAATGAATCTAGGCACAGATCCTATACCCTTCACAAAATTTAAATTGGATCATAAATCTATATTTAAGACACAAAACAACAAAACTTGTAGATAATATTTTTTTTCTTTCTTTCTTTCTTTTCTTTTTTTTTTTTTTTTTTTTTTTTTTGCAGTGCTGGAGATTGAACCCAGGGCCTTGTGCTTGCAAGGCAAGCACTCTACTAACTGGGCTATCACCCCAGCCCAAAACTTGTAGATAATAATATAGTAGAAAACTTTGATGACCTTGAATACAGTCATAAAATTTTCAGATATAATTCCAAAAGCATGAGCCTAGAAAGAAATAATTGACAATCAGGACCTCATTATAATTAAAAATTTTTGTTCTGTGAAATGAAATGTCCAGACAATGAGAAGACAAGCCACAGAATGAGATAAAATATTTGCAAAAGACACATGTAATAAAAGACTGTTTACCAAAATATACAAAACTCTTAAAATTTATAGTAAGAGAAAGAAAAACTCGATTTTAAAAATGGGTATAAGACCCCAATGTATGTCACCAAAAAAGATATACAGATGGCAAATAAACAAATGAAAAGATCTGCCTTTTAGGTTATCAGGGGATTTCAAATTAAAAGAACAGATATCCTTACACACCTAGTAGAATGACCAAAATCCAAAACACCAAATTCTGGTGAGATTATAGAGTAACAGCAACTCTCATTCATTGCTGATGGAAGTATAAAGTGAAATGACTGTTTTGGAAGATGGTTGGACAGTTTCTT
Organism: Sciurus carolinensis; assembly: GCF_902686445.1. Taxonomy (NCBI): domain Eukaryota; kingdom Metazoa; phylum Chordata; class Mammalia; order Rodentia; family Sciuridae; genus Sciurus; species Sciurus carolinensis. The sequence goes on along the minus strand of NC_062214.1, from coordinate 119,587,696 downwards.
ATAAAGCTAAACAAACTATAATTAGTTGTGCTTATTGGTATTTACCCAAATAAATTGAAAACTGTACTCACAAAAAACTGAATATGGACATTTATGGCATCTGCATTTATAATTGTCAATAAAGACCTAACCAAGGTGCCATCTGTAGATGAATGGATATAAATTGTGGTACATCCAGATAAATGGATTATTATTCAGCACTAAAAAGAAATGAAGTATTAAGCCATGAAAAGACATGGAGGGAATTTAAATACATATTATTAAGTGCAAGAAGATAAAACAAAAGGCAACCTATTATATGGTTCCAACTATATAACATTTGAAAAAGGTAAAGCTATGTAGACAACTAAAAGATCTTTGGTTGTCAGTGGTTAGTTTAGTAGGCAGAAAACAGAGGATGTTTAGGGATGTTAGTACTATTTGCATTTCAGAATATAAAACTATTCTGTATGATACTACAATGGTATTATTGAAACTATTTTGTATGGCAATACTTATTATATCAGGTTCATTAATACCCCATGAAAATAATGATTTGAGAATCATATTTTGATATGTGCTGTATTTTCCAACTCTGACCAACGTGCCTAGTTGAATGTTTCCTAATTCAGCTTTACCCTCTAGTTATTCTCTTCATTAAAGTGACACTAAGAGAAAACTGAATACTTCATTTCTTTTTAGTGCTGAATAATAATCCATTTATCTGGATGTACCACAATTTATATCCATTCATCTACAGATGGCATCTTGGTTAGGTCTTTATTGACAATTATAAATGCAGATGCCATAGTGGTTGGTAGAAGCCATTTTGGGATGATCAAGGACCAGTTCTAAAAACCCCAGGCAAAAATAGGTCATATAGCGATTGCTGCTTTTCATCAATATTGAGGGATATTTTTGCCTCTCTTTCAGTTGCTATTGCACTGCAGTGTGCAGGATGGGCAGGTTGTGCACTCAGTCACTCTGGGAAATGACCTTCCTACTGCAGTCTAGGTGAGTGGTGCTTCCCAGAGTTGTACAGTTCATTACTTTTGTGGCTTTTTGTACAGGCTCTGTTATTCCTCAAATAGCAACATCCCACTTGAAGGAGAAAAAAGAGGGAGAGCTATAGAAAAGGTCTTTAAATTGATTTGCATTCTTTTGCATTTTTTTCGAATGTCCATTTCTAGGTTTGGCCACAACTGTCCATTCTTATCCTACAGACTGAAATTGTGGAAACAGCCACAGTCACCATTTCATTTGCTTATTTCACCCTAAAAGTCAACGACCAGATGGCAGCTCCCCAAAGATCAGAAAAAGGAAGAGAGGAGGAAGGGCAGCAGGTACAGAATATGTGAGTCTCTTTCCATTGTCTGACTTTATAACTTATCTTTTGAAATTTATTATTCTAAGAAGGAAACTGATCATGCCAAATTGCAGTTGTTCTCATTGAGAACAGTAAGTACTCAATAAAGCTTCCACAATGGAGAGTGAAGCTTGTTAGGCTCAGAATATGCCTTAAGAACTCTGAGGGTGACAGATTCACACTTCCAGGCAGCCAGAGACTGCACCATGTTGCTGCCGCCTCAGGACTCACTAAAAAATTTCTATACCCTAGAGGGCAGTTAGGAGGTCTCCCAGTGCTCCTCTTGTGCAGGTCCTCGGGAGAAATCAAACACATAAAGGGGTAAGTAAGCCAAAGGAGACATGATTTTCTTTAACAATAAACCTGCCAGAGCCAGCAGTGGGGAAGCATTAGAGATTTATGCTTTCTTCTGCAGACTTGACACTTACATTCAACAGGAGGTTGGACTTCTTCCACCAAGGTAAGTGGGAATGAATTCCCCTTTCATACAGTGGATTGCTAATGCATGTGTGCCAAATGAATGACCTGATGTATATTTTTGTTTTTAAAGAAGTGAAAGTTATTATAATTTCTATTTCTTATTAATTTCAGCTAAAAGCCATTTGTTAAAATTAGATAAATCAAGGATTTTAAATAACAATAACAAATTTGAAATTTTAATTGTAATGATTAACCTTAATAACAATTTTTGACAGATCAGTAGGATATAATAAGTCATTATAAAACATACACCATATTTTCAGAAAAATAAAACGTGTCTTTTACAATTTCCATGTATACTTTCTCAATGTGTGGTTCCTATTTTGAAAATGATGGTTGAAGTCCTGTGACATGGTGAACCTAAAGTGATTTTTAATATATTTTATGAATAACTAATTTTTTCATGGGCAAGATTCATATAATTAGAGAGCTATAAAAGTATTTTAAAAAGTGTTTATAAAATTTATGTATATATACATTGCAAAACTGTAATGGAAACTGTACTAAATTTTATAATACTTAGACATTTTAGTTCTTTATGGAAAGTGCATTTCCACCATGTACGTCAGTCAATTTCATTTGTAAATTAATATACTACCTGAAACACAGAATCTCATTTTTTTAAAAAAACATAGTAAATTCTTTTAGGAAGAGATTGCAACTGATATGAAAAAATACTTTTGAAATTATATTTGAATGATAGATGTGCTAATTGTGAAGTTCCCAGTCAAAATAAGTTTTCTTATTTTTCTAGTGTGTTTTTTTGGAGAAATTGATATTAATAACAATAATCTGTAATTTGTTTAGCAGCCATAATATCTTCATAAAAATCAATAAATTGCTTCTTCAAGTAATTTCATAACATCTTCATTGATTTCAGGGTCTTTTATACATTGACTTTTGTTCATTTACTAATTTTGCTTAAAAGATTAACACAGAATAAGTAAATGTTGAAAGTATATATTTAAAAAGTGTTATTTTTTTTTTTACTACAGAATCTGTTTAAACATCAAGTTTCTTGTTTTCTTTTCTTTTTGCGGTACTGAGGATTGAACCCAGGGGCACTTTACCACTGAGCTACTTATCCCTAGGGGGATAGGTTTGTTGTCAACTTTGCTTAAAAATTCATTCTGGTAGATGCTGAAAAATATGTTAAGGTGGGTGGGAGGTTCTGTGTTCCAGGTTGTATCCATCTTAGGTTGCAAAGGAGGGAAGACAGGAGGGAATTTGGATAGTATTCTATAGTGGGCAAAGGAGGGGACAGACCTCCTGAAAATTATTACTAGTTTTTAAAATATATTTTAGTTGTAGATGGACACAATACCTTTATTTCTTTATTTTTATTTGGTGCTGAGGATCGAATCCAGTGTCTCACATGTGCTAGGTGAGCTTCTCTGCTGAGCCACCACCCCAGCCCTGAGAATTATTTTTTGATCACACTTTCTCCAGTTTTATCCAGCTGGTAGAAAACTAGTTGGATTACATTCTCATATCATGGAGATAGGGGATCAAATCCTGGCTCTTTCATTTAGTATTCTGTGATGTGGATAACTATAAAGCATTACTAAAATCCAGAATTTCAGAAATTCTTCCCTGAACAGAAAGCATTTTATTAGCTCGGACTGACAGGACACAACCTCATCTCCAGCCTACCAGATCTAGCATAGGTAAGGCAGTCGAGAGACAGCTGTGCCTGGAGTCCTAAGTTTTAACTAGAATGAATGTTTTTCAGAGTTTTTCTAGTTGTGGTTAAATTCAAAGTGCCTACAAAAGTCCATTTAACAAAATCTGTGTAGAAAATACTTAGTGAAAGACTAGAGGAAGCCAACAGGTTGAGAATCAGATGGGAAGACTATACAGTGTAATACCAAAAAGGGCTCAATTCAAACATTAAAGAAAAGGCAATTTCAGCTCTCTGGGTAGGCCCTGGTGGGCTATTTCAGAATTCAAATGTAATATTTTTATTGAAAGATTAACTCAATTCTCTACCATGCTATTTTAAAATATTTTTCAATTGTAAGTTAGTATTTTTAATATTAAAAATCCATAAAACTACCATTAAACTTCCATTATTAATCAGATTGAATACCCAGATCGAATAATACACCTGCAAACTGAAGATGCTCTCTTTAAATATAAACAAGTAATTTTTAGGAACAATCAGATCTATTTTACTTTTACTAAATATGGTTATAAAATTTATCTACACACACTACACATTTACTTTATGCTAGCTATTGTACTAGGTGCTTCTTTGAAAACATGATCATTTTTAATGCTTGAGGTTTTAATTTTCATTTCCTCAAGGGTTAGAGATGCTGAGCATCTGTTAATATATGATTGACATTTATATATTTTATATTTATGTATTTTAGCTACATTGTTGTTTTCTTGATTATGTAGGTAAAAAATTGAAATTCAGAGATATAAAGTCATTTGTCTCAGGTTACAAAGTTCATATTTAATGGAATTAGGATTTCATTTTAGCATTTACTAAATTTTTACCCTTCATTCTTTAAAATAATCTAAAATAATTTAATTGTGGTAAAACTGACCTTCCACTCTTTATTTCTTGGTAGTTTTATTTATTTTTTTCTTGATAAGAAACTACTTTCAATATTTACTTCCATTAGCTCAAATGAATTCCATGATCAATTTTCTATAGAGAATGACTAAAATATTTGCAATTTTGTCATGTGATTAAAAATACTGATATTATTTTGATCTGGACTAATTTATTTCTATGTAATTTATCAACACAGCTTTTTCAGTCATTTATCCAAATCAAATTTTATTTTAATAGTTTCTTCTGGTATGAATGTGCCTTTGTGGACATTAATTTTTTTTTTTTTTTTTGTGGCAAGAGTACTTAACAAAATCTATTCTCTTAATTTTTAAGGGTAAAACACAGTATTACCCTTACCTGTCACATGGCAGATCTCTAGAACTTATTCATGCTGTGTAATTGAAATTTTATGCTCACTAAACACCAACTCCATAATTCCCCTTTTCTTCCCTGCTGGCAACCACTATCCACTCTTATGTCCATTCTATTTTCATAGATTTGACTACGTTATATACCTCATGGTGCAATCATGTTGTATTTGTCCTTCTGTGACTGGCTAATTTCACCTAACAATATTTTCTAGTTTTATTTATGTTGTCACAAGTGACAGGATTTCCTTCTTTTTAAAGACCAAGTAATATTCCATGATAGTTTATACCACATTTTCTTTATCTTTCCATCTGTTGATGAACATTTACTTTTTTCATACACTGGGTATTGTTAATAGTGCTGCAATAAACAAAGGAGTGTAGATACCTGTTTGAAATCCTGATTTGAATTCCTTTGGATAAATAATCATAAATGTGATTGCTAGATCTTATGGTAGTTTTATCTTTAATTTTTTGAGAAACCTCCATATTGTTTTCCATAGTGGCTCCATTATTTTGTATTCCTACTAATAGTGTTCAAGTTTTCCAACTTTCATATCCTCCCCCAGCAGTTGCTTTTTATTTTTAAAATAGCAGTCATCCTGACAGGTAGAAGATATTATCTCATTAAGGTTTTAATTTGAATTTCCCTGTTGATTAGAGATTCTGAGCATCTTTTCATGTACTTGTTGGCCATTTATATATTTTATTTGGGGAAATGTCTATTGAAGTTTTTTGCCAATTTAAAATATTGGGTTATTTGGGCTTTTTTTTCTTTGTAATAAACATCTTTATTTTGGAAATCACTGTTATTTGACCTGTGTTACATGATGCAGTAACCAAATTTTTCTTTCTATTTTTTACGGACTGGATTTTATTCATTGTACAAAAGTGGGGTACATCATTTCATTTCTATGGTTGTGCACGATGTAGATTCATACCATTCATGTAGTCATACATGCACATAGGGTAATGATGCCTGTCTTAGTCCATCATTTTTATCCTCCTCCCTCTCATTTCCCTCCACATAATCTAAAATTCCTCCATTCTTCTCTCACCCCCCACCCTCCCACCCCTATTATGTATCATCATTCACTTATTAGGGAAAACATTCGGCCTTTGGTTTTTGGGGATTGTCTTATTTCACTTGGCATGATATTCTCCAATTCCATCCATTTATATGCAAAAGCCATGATATTATTCTTCTTTATGGCTGAATAATATTCATTGTGTATATATACCACAGTTTCTTTATTCATTCATCTGTTGAAGGGCATCTAGGTTGGTTTCACAATCTAGCTATTGTGAATTGAGCTGCTATAAACATTGATATGGCTGTGTTACTGTAGTATGCTGATTTTAATTCCTTTGGGTATAAACTGAGGAGTGGGATACTGGGTCAAAAGGTGGGTCCATTCCAAGTTTTCTGAGGAATCTCCACAGTGTTTTCCAGAGTGGCTGTACCAATTTGCAACGCTACCAGCAATGTACAAGTGTGCCTTTTCCTCCAAATCCACACCAACATCTATTGTTGTTTGTGTTCTTAATAATAACCATTCTAATTGGAGTAATATGAAATCTTAGAGTTTTAATTTGCATTTCTCTAATTACTAGAGATGTTGAACACTTTTTCATATATTTATTAATCGCCTGTATATCTTCTTCTGTGAAGTGTCTGCCCAGTTCCTTAGCCCACTTATTGATTGGTTTCTTTGTATTTTTGGTGTAAAGTTTTGTAAGTTCTTTATAAATTTTGGAGATTAGTGCTCTATCTGATGTGCATTTGGAAAAGATTTTCTCCCACTCTGTAGGCTCTCTTTTCACATTATTGATTGTATCCTTTGCTGAGAAAAAGCTTTTTAGTTTGAGTCCATCCCATTTAATGATTCTTGCTTTAATTTCTTGTGCTTTGGGAGTCATATTAAGGAGTCTGGTCTTAAGCCAACATGATGAAGATTCAGGCCTACTTTTTCTTCTATTTGGGGAAGGGTGTCTGTTCTAATTCCTAAATCCTTGATCCATTTTGAGTTGAGTTCTGTGCAGGGTGAGAGATAGGTGTTTAATTTCATTTTACTGCATATGGATTTCCATTTTTCCCAGTACCATTTGTTTGTTTGTTTGTTTGTTTTAAATGCTATTGAGTTGTAATGATTCTTCATTCTTTTTTTCCCCCCCTTAGGGGGGATCGAACTCAGAGACTCTTAACCAATGAGCCACATCCTCAGTCCTTTCTGTATTTTTTTTAAATTTTGAGACAGGGTCTTACAGAGTTGCTTAGGGCCTCACTAAGCTGACTTTGAACTTGCAACCCTCTTGCCTCAGTCTCCTGAGCCCTGGCATAACAGATGTGTGCCACCAGACCTGGCAACTCTTCATTCTTAAAAAGTCACTGTGACTTTCCACAGATAATATGAAGATGGCAAGCATCCCGTCCTCCCTACCCCCACTAAACTCTATATGTTTAAAATGATAAATGAGGGAAAAATGTAAAATACATAGGGAAAAAAATGTGCATGGGTGACAAACCTATTCAAACAAAAAGTAAAGCAAGCAATACTCTAAAAAACAGTAAGCTGTCAAATTTTGCAAATGGGGCTGAAAGGCTGTAGCAAATGTGAAGGAGAGGCCGAGAGCCCGGTCGGCTGGGCAGGTGGCTCTCCCCATTCCCACGTCCTGACTTGCTCCTTGAGCAGCGGATGGCAAGGAGGCGGGAAGGGAGTGAGTCGCCCAGCGCCCCGCCCCGCGGTTGCGCCCATCGATTTCTTCAACGTGCTGAGGAAGAACGATTTCCCATTATGTAAAGCTGGTGGTACTATGCAAAAACCAGATCCTTGAAAAGTTGGAGAAAATAACATACGGAGAAACTGGCTTGTGAGAAGTGGGCAAGATACATCCCAAACCTCCTAACTCCTTAAGCAGTCCTTGGTTCACTGACTGTGCAGCCTAGTGTAATAAACTGGAATGAGGTTAGAAAATACAAATACGGTCACCATCAGAGTCTGCATCTCAATATCAAGAAACTGGTGACATCCTGGAGTTAAATATGCCACAATTTGTAAATCATCTGAAAAGTGTCAAGAAGAAAAAGCCTTGAAGTTTTTTTTTTGCTTCTGTGACCAAAAGACCTAACAAGAACAATGGAGGGAGGAAAGGTTTATTTGGGGACCCTCCTTTCAGAGCTCTCTGTTCTTAGCTGGCCAACTCCACTGTTCTGGGTACAGCATCTAGTGCTTTTTGCATGGCCCAAAGGGGCGCTGGCTGCCCCACTACAGAGGAAACTTCAAGAAATGCTGGTTTGCTACAGTGTTTTCACTTGTGAGAGTCTTTGGGACATTCCCTGCTCCATCACGGAGTCACCTCTAGGTCGTTTTACCTGGGACAAATACCAAGAGAAACATGCTCAGTCCCAGTGCCTGTCCATTGCTTCTAGCAGTCTTACAAACCTCCAAGCAACGGGTTCAAGATCAGCCTGAAATTGGAAACACGGGATCCCAGGAACACCACAGCCACCTGTATCACCACAATAGCTGGACTGATAGGTGCCTGCCTCCACCTGTGCCTTGATGGCAGTGACAGCAAGAATGACTTCTGGTGGCCGCTCGACTCAGCTGAAATCCTGCCAGCTGGGAACTGTGAGAAGAATGGGGTATGGAAATTAGCACTCTATCTGAAGTATGAGTGGCAAAGATATTCTCCCACTCTGTAGGCTCTCTCTTCACCTTGCTGATAGTTTCCTTTGCTGAGAGAAAGCAATTTAGTTTGAATCTATCCCAGTTGTTGATTCTTGCTTTTATTTCTTGTGCTATGGGAGTCCTGTTAAGGAAGTCTGATCCTAAGCCAACAAGTTGAAGATTTGGACCTACTTTTTCTTCTATAAGATGCAGGGTCTCTGGTCTGATTCTGAGGTCCTTGATCCATTTTGAGTTGAGTTTTGTGTAGGGTGAGAGATAGGGGTTTAATTTCATTCTGTTGCATATGGTTTCCAGTTTTCCCAGCATCATTTGTTGAAGAGGATATCTTTTCTTCATTGCATATTTTTGGAACCTTTGTCTAGTATGAGAAAATTGTATTTATTTGGGTTTGTGTCTATGTCCTCTATTCTGTACCATTGATCTACCTGTCTATTTTGGTACCAATACCATGCCGTTTTTGTTACTATTGCTTTGTAGTAGAGTTGAAAATCTGGTATTGCGATACCCCCTGCTTTGCTCTTGCTACTGAGGATTGCTTTAGCTATTCTAGGTTTTTTATTCTTCCAGATGAATTTCATAATTGCTTGCTCTATTTCTGCAAGGTACATCATTGGGATTTTAATTGGAATTGCATTGAATCTGTATAGCACTTTAGGTAGTATGGCCATTTTGACAATATTAATTCTGCCTATCCAGGAACATGGGAGATCTTTCCATCTTCTAAGGTTTTCTTTAATTTCTTTCTTTAGTGTTCTGTAGTTCTCATTGTAGAGGTCTTTCACCTCTTTTGTGAGATTGATTCTCTACACCAAGAATACAAATAATCCAATCAACAAATGGGCTAAGGAAATGAACAGACACTTCACAGAAGAAGATGTACAAGCAATCATCAGATATATGAAAAAATGTTCAACATCTCTAGTAATAAGGGAAATGCAAATCAAAACTACCCTAAGATTTCATCTCACCCCAATTAGAATGACGATTATCAAGAACACAAACAACAATAGGTGTTGGCGAGGATGTGGTGAAAAAGGAACACTCATACATTGCTGGTGGGGTTGCAAATTAGTGCAGCCACTCTGGAAAGCAGTATGGAGATTCCTCAGAAAGCTTGGAATGGAACCACCATTTGACCCAGCTATCCCACTCCTTGGCCTATACCCAAAGGACTTAAAATCAGCATACTACAGAGATACAGCCACATCAATGTTCATTGCTGCTCAATTCACCATAGCCAGATTGTGGAACCAACCTAGATGCTCTTCAGTTGATGAATGGATAAAGAAACTGTGGCATATATATACAATGGAATATTACTCTGCAATGAAGAATGATAAAATTATGGCATTTGCAGGCAAATGTATGAAATTGGAGAATATCATGCTAAGTGAGATAAGCCAATCTCAAAAAACTAAAGGACTAATGATCTCGCTGATGAGCGGATGAGGACATATAAAGGGGGGTGGGAGGGGTTAGCATTAGGTTTAGGGTTAGGTTTAGGGTTAGGGATAAGGAGTGTGGTAAGAATGGAGGAAAGAAGGACTGTATAGAGGGAAAAGAGGGGTGGGAGGGGGGGGGGGGGAAAGGGAAAAAAATAATGAATCAATCATCATTGCCCTATGTAAATGTATGATTACACAAATAGTATGCCTTGACTCCATGTACAAATAGAGAAACAACATGTATCCCATTTGTATACAATAATAATAATAAAAAAAATGGGGTATGCTGCAGCCTCCTCTGGGATTGTGGCTGAATGCCTCCTCTTGCCATCCCCTTCCCACAAGCTCTTCAAAATGGGAATGAAGCCAGCAGCTGTGACAGGAAGTACTCTCATTTCCTTTGCCTGGTCACGATAGGGGAGGTTCTGGGCTCAGAGGTGCTTGTCACTTTTGGTGGGTGGAGGGAGCCTGATCCCTGGTGCTGCTTTGACTCCAGGGTCATCTTTCCTGTGGACTGGTGATCTTTGAAGACAACCTGCAGCCACCTGGCACTAAAGGTAAGGGTCCTCGAAACCAGGACGCAGATGATGAGGGAGATCACCTAGCTCTGTCACAGTCAGCCTGTCCTCGTCAGAACACTTCACTAGTAGGCAGGGGAGGAATGAGGACCAGCAACTTAGGTACATACCAAGGCCTTCAGAGAATAGTCGTTAACAGAAAAGTATTAAGTGTCAAATGAAGCCATACATGAAATTTGGGATAAAGCACAAATTCCTTGCTTTAAATATCCTGATTATTCTCAGGCAACTAAATTCTTGTCTATCTTACTTTCGCCTCTAACCCATTTCAAAATGTGGGTAGTAAGAGTCTCAAGGCAAATGTCTTTCTCAGGTCTTAAGGGGTTTGAAATGAGCTGGGGTAACACTGTGTTGTACAAATATTCCAGAAGCACTATAGCAAGATGGGAAAGTTATAAGCTTTAAAGTAACATAGTCATGGGTTTGGATCCATCTCTGCCTTACCAGCTATGTGGGTTTGAGCAGTTAATTCACCTCTCTAAACCTCCGATTCCACATCTTTAAAAGAATACCTACTTCATAAAGTTATTGTGAAGAATAAATGAGATTATATCTGGCAAATAGAAGGGGCTAAAATATTTTTTATTGTATTACTGATGCTATTTTTATAGTTATGCTATATTTGTTGTAATTACTAAGTAACATTATACTATATTATTATTATTATACTGTTACAAAATCAACCACTAACAATGGGAGAATATATATATATATATATAAAGTGTTATAATAATGCCACAGACTAAATGAACCATAAATGATACTTTTGTTGATGATAACGATGATGATAATGATAGAGATCATCCAGGATAGATTTCGAGATGACTGCTCTTAATAAGGAAAACAATAATAATCCCATCCTCTGAAAACTAAAATGTACTGGTAAACCTGAGGGAAGAGAAAGTCACCTTCCTATTGTCTCAGAGTCTCTTTTCTAAACTTCTATTTGTTAATTCAATTAGCCAAATACTTACTGAGCACATCATTGTAAGCTGAGCTGAGGATACTTCAGTGACAGTGATGGACAATAATCCTGCCCTCATAACACTTTTGTTCTAGTGGGGTAAGAGAGACAGTAGATGTTTAAATCAAGAAATAAGACCATTTCAAGTGCCGGGGATAGAGCTCAGTGGTAGAGTGCATGCTTAGCCTAAGCAAAGGCCTGGGTTCAATCTCCAGCACCAAAAGAGAAAAACAAAAAAGAAGAAAGTCATTTCAGGTAGATTATTCCTATAGAGGGAAATGAGATAATTTCTCCTTAGGAAACAAAGTCTGATAAGATAGTGACAGTGAAGGTATAGTTATAATGGAAGCTATAAGTTTAATAGCTTTCTTGAAGTATAGTTGATATAAAATAAATGACATATATTTAAAGTGTACAATTTAAAAAGTTTTGAATAAATATACACCCATGAAATCATTAACCCAATCAAAATAATGAATGCATATATCTACTGTCCCCAAGGGGAACTTCTTTAGATAGAATTTCTTTTCAGGAAAATTTGCCTGAAAAGTCAACATTTGAATTAAGACCTGAATGACAAGAAGGAACCATCAAGGAAAGTGTGCTAACCATACAGGTGGGAAGCTGATGCTGTGGTCCTGAGATATGAATGAGCTCACTTTATTTCCAGGGCAGAAGCAGATTGCTCTTACTAGAATGCACAGCCTGAGTGAGAAGTTAGTGTGAGTTGATGCTGGGGAGGCACACTGGTGTCAGAAGATGCAGGGCTTTGTAACCAGAGTGAGGATTTTGAACTTTTCTATACTTATTCAGAAATCATTGGAGGATACTAAGCAAGAGAGTAACAAGTGACAAGATCTGATATACTTTTTAAAAATCACTTGAGCTCATATCCAGAATATAAAAGAATGCTTGTGACTGAGCAGTAAGTAAAGATAAATAAACCAAATAGGCAAAGGATTTAGACGGACATTTCTCTAAAGAATATACATGACTAACACGCACTTGAAAAACTGCTTGGTATCATTGATCATTAGGGAAATGAAAACCAAAATCACGGTGAGTTCGCTTTACACCTATGAGCATTGCTGCAATCAAAAGATGAATAATTGTAATACTGTGGAAGATATGGAGAAGTTAGAACCCTTGTAAACTGTGGTGAGATTGGAAAATACTGCAGCAACATTTGAAAACTGTTTTGAAGTTACTCAAAATGTTATTATATGACCCAGAAGTTCCACTCATATACTCAAGAAAATAGGAAACACATGTCCACACAAAACACATTATGAGTGTTCTTGGCAGCATTATTCATAATATCCCAAAAGTTGAAACAATGCAAATGTTCATCAGCTGATGAATGGATAAACAAAATGTGGTATATCCATATAATAAAATACTATTGGCAATAAAAAAGAGAAGATTTACTGATAATGTTACAGTATAGCTATATCATAAAGACATTATATGTGGAAAAAAAAACCATGCATTATGTGATTACATTTATATGGAAGGTTCAGAACATGCAGATACATCAAAGCAGATGGATTTGTGGTTGCCTTGGGCCAGGGGAGAAATGGAAGCGACTACTCATGAGTGGGGTTTTATTCTGGGATGATGAAAATGTTCTAAAATCAGATTGGGGTAATGTCTGTGGAATATACAAACATCATATTGTATATTATACTTAATGTATATATACATAAACACTGAATTTATGAATTTTATGTCTTATAAATTAATGTCAATAAAACTGTTACCTAAAAAAAAGTGAGAAAGACTTCACTGATATTAGTTCTAAAGCACATGCTGCTTTCCTTAATTAAGACTAGGAATTAGTGAATTAAAGGTCAATTATTTATTAACTCTCTCATTTGATAGGCTTCTAATTCAATATCATAGCCTGCATGAGTCAGTAATGAATTGGTGATATCAATCCAAAGCTTTTGCAACAATCTTCTTTGAAAAATTTCTCAGGCACCCACACAATATCATAGCAATTCTTAAAAGTCAGCTATTGATGACTAAAATCATCTGAGGATATGGGTTTTAACTAATTAGGTAATAAGCATATGTTGTGACCTACAAATTATTTATAATATTGTAGTTCAATAGGGATAATCTATGAATCTTGTAATTCTGAAAAAAATGATAGTGTAGGCAATGAAATAATTCAAATCTGGCTCAAGGGCAACATTCCTTCCTTAGCTTATTAGCTGAACTCAGGTTAAATAAAGCTGAATAAAGAGCAATAAAGATTTATCCCTCCCCCCTGCTCTTTTTTACAGGTTAAAATTTGAAAAGGAAAAGTTCTGGAGGAAATATTTAAAGTAAAATATCAAATAGGGTTTTCTGTGCATGTCATCAGTGAGAAGGAAATGCACATTCCACATAATAGTAACATCACTGCTAACATTCATGAATTCATTCTCCTGGGTTTCCTGTGCAGCCCAGAAGTAGAGATTCTCCTTTTTGTTTTGTTCTCCATCATCTATGTCTTCACTCTGCTGGGCAACAGTGCTATTATCTGTGCTGTGTGGTGGGACCAGCAATTACATACCCCCATGTATACTTTATTGGCCAACTTCTCTTTCCTGGAGATCTGCTACATCAATTCCAATGTGCCCAACATGTTATTCAACTTCCTCTCCAAGACCAAGACGATCTCTTATAAAGGCTGCATCCTACAGTTTTACATCTTCCTCTCGCTTTGTGCCACAGAACTTTTCTTCCTGGCCCTCATGGCATTTGATAGGTATGTCGCCATCTGCTGCCCACTACACTATCCAGTCATAATGACCAGGAAAGTCTGTGGAACCCTTGTGTCTGCCTGCTGGGTGGGTGGCTTCCTCTGGTTGGTGACATCTGCCACCCTCATATCCCAAGTTCCATTTTGTGGTTCAAATGTCATTGATCATTACCTGTGTGACCTGGGGGCATTACTGGCCATATCATGTGTCCCTGTTCCCAAGAAAACTCTGACTTGTAGCACTTTCAGTGCTGTGATATTGCTCATCACTTTGTTCTACATCCTTATGTCCTATATTATGGTCCTTCGAGCTGTGCTTCAGGTTCCCAGAGGTTCAAGCAGGAGAAAAGCCTTCTCCACCTGTGCCTCCCACCTGGTAGTGGTATCCTTATTTTATGGCTCAATCATGGTGATGTATGTAAGCCCAGGGGCAGCCAGTCAGCCTGGCCTGCAGAAATTTGTGACCATGTTCTACTCAATTGCAACTCCACTTTTAAACCCTTTGATCTACAGTCTCAGGAATAAGGAGATGAAGGCTGCTCTGAGAAAAGTCATGTGCAAAGTATAAAACTTGTTCCCAAATGGGAGACATCTTGGTGAGATAAAATCTTTTTTGAGGCCTGTTGTAAAGAATAAAGAAAAATTATGCTTAAAAGTAAGAAAAAAAAAGTGTATAAGATGTAGAATGACCTGCCCCTTGTGGATCTCCAGTGCTGGCCCACCCCACATAGATCCAGTGCTGTACCCTGTACAGGAGCATCTCTGCCCCCCATATACCAATGTTTTAGGATACCTCTGCTGCCATCTTGGATTATCCCTGCTGCCACAGCCACCATCTTTTATTGGGGCAGCTTCCATCTTGGGTCACCTGCTGGAGACTTGATGCTCATTATCAACATACCTATAGGTTAGCGACTGCTATTGCCACTAACTCAGGATGTGGATAATTACATCCAGAGATAACAGCCAGGTTCTGAGAGATCATAACCAAGGGCCCCGCAGGCTTGGTTGCATCTGAGGTATCCCTGCTAGGTGTGCTAATAGCCACCATCTTGCTGCAGAGGCATGAAAGAGCCTTGCAAAGGGTCGGTAGGTGGGAAAAGGGTGTGGGTCTCTTGATCCTGGCACATCCAGCCAACCAGCCTGGAACCTACTGGGATCTCAGAGACAACTTGGGAGCACTTGTTGGGACCCAACATCAGCCTGGTCCACAACTCCACTGAGTACCTGATTCCACCAGTTTGGCAACCAAAGGATCCTCTGGCTTCTCAATCCCAGTCTCCCAACCATCCCCTAACCACCAACCAGCCCAGTTCCTGCAACTATGTAGCTGGCACACTGCTTTCAATGTGTGGTCCTGATTTGCCCAATATGGAACAACTTTCCAAGATAGGCACCCGGGTCCCCAGAGATCAGCCCTCAGGACCTCCAGGGAGAGGGGTTCCTGATTGGGAAGTCAAAAGGGTAGGAGAGATACAGTTATAGACTAGGAATTGTGGAGTCCACAAGTAAGAGAAGGGACTAAGACCAGGCCCCTGTGTCACAAGATTGGACCCCAAAGGACAGTCCTGGGGTGCAGTCTTCCCGAGGGACTGGCAATTGCTATACCTTGCCTCCAGGAGTCCTGCCTCCTACCTTAGTGACTGTCATTATCCTGATGGTGGAGTTACCAATAAACTCAAGACAACCCCACCTATCAGAAGAGAAGGGATGCAGAGACAATATTGAGCTCCAACAGAAACACTTGTTCAATTTTCCTTCAAGACGCTTTTTTTTCTTTTCCCCATTTTTTCTCTCTCTCTTTTTTTTTTTTTTTCCATTTCCCACTCTCACATCCCATCATCTTTGAAATCAAGTACCTTTCATGCATCAGGCTACTGAAGACTGGGAGGTTTGAATAGTATATTACATTTTTATTATACATTCTTTTTTATTTTATTTTTATTGTATTTATTTTTTAATTTTTTATTATTTTTATTGTTTTTATTAATTCTATTTTCCTCTTATTTATCTGTTTCTTTGGAGTCTCTTTCTCTCTTTTCTCCTGCTAACAACCAAAATCTTTTGATTCTGCTTTCACTCTTCCTATGATCTAGTACTTCTATATATTCTTTTCTTATCCCATTAATAGTTACATCCTACACCCCTCTCCATCCTCTTTGTCCACCATTAGAAATTGTAGACCTTATTGCAAACCTATTGTTTATGCTGAAGACAATAATTGAATATATCATCTCTTCTTATACAATACCATTAACATCTTAATAGGATTAACATCTTAATATTTGTTTTAAGACTGCATATTGTTTTCACTGGGTGCTATTAATGTTAATCTCCCCCCTAAAGGTGAGGGATTGGAAATCAGCAGGGACACTATAAACCTATAGGGGGAAACTGCAATGCCTCAGATCTGCATAGGTAGAGGGAAAGATACATGAACAACATGAAAAATCAAGGGAAGAAAGTGGCCCAAACAAACCAAGATGCTATATTAATAGAATCCATTGGCAGCACAGTAGAAGAAATGTCAGACAAGGAGTTCAGAATGTACATAATTAAAATAATCCATGAAGTAAAGGATAATATAAGAGAGCAAATGTAGGCAACAAAAGATCACTTCAATAAAGAGTTAAAAGAGCAAATGCAGGAAGTGAAAGATTATTTCAATAAAGAGAGATTCTGAAATAAACAACAAATCCTTGAAATGAAGGAAACAATAAACCAAATCAAAAGCTCAATAGAAAGCATCACTAATAGACTAGATCACTTGGAAGACAGAACCTTAGACAATGAAGACAAAATATTTAATCTTGAAAATAAAGTTGACACACAGAGAAGATGGTGAGAAGTCATGAACAGAACCTCCAGGAATTATGGGACAACATGAAAAGACCAAATTTAAGAATTATTGGGATTGAGGAAGGCACAGAGATACAAACCAAAGAAATGAACAATCTAGCCACTGAAATAATATCAGAAAACTTCCCAAACTTGAAGAATGAAGTGGAAAATCAAATACAAGAGACTTATAGGAACCTGAATGTACAAAAATACAGTAGATCCACACCAAGGCACATCATAATGAGAATGCCCAACATACAAAATAAAGATAGAATTTTAAAGGCTGTGAGAGAAAAGCATCAGATTACATATAGGGGGAGACCTTATAAGTATATCAGCAGATATCAGTAGGTTTCTTAGACCAGATCCCAAAAGCTAGGAGGGTCTGGAACAACATATTTCAAGCTTTGAAACAACATGGATTCCAATCAAGAATCTTACACCCAGCAAAAATAACCTTCAGATTTGATGATGAAATAAAAACCCTCCATGATAAACAAAAGTTAAAAGAATTTACAAATAGGAAGTTTGTGCTACAAAACATTCTCGGCAAAATATTCCATAGGAGGAAATGAAAAACAACAATGAAAGTCAGTAAAGGGAGGAACTACACTAAAGGAAAAGCAAATCAAAGGAGAAACCAAGTCAAGTTAAAAACCAAAAATAAGCCAAAATGACTGGGAATGCAAAACATATCTCAATAATAACCCTGAATGTTAGTGTCCTAACCTCATTAATTGAAAGACATAGACTGACAGATTGGGTTAATAAAAAGAGACCCCAAAATATGCTGCCTTCAAAAGATTCATCTCCTAGGAAAAGACATCCACAGACAGAAGATGAAAGGATGGGAAAAAACATATCACACACACAGACTCAGTCAAAAAGCATGGGTTTCCATCCTCATATCAGATAAAGTGGACTTCAAACCAAAGGTAGTCAGAAGGGATAAGGAAGGATATTTCATACTGCTTAAAGGAACCATAAATCAACAAGACATAACAATCATAAATATTTGTGCCCCAAACAATGGAACATCTATGTGTGCCAAACAAACTCTTCTCAATTTCAGGAACCAAAAAGACCACAACACAATAATACTTGGTGACTTTAACACACTGCTCTCACCACTGGATAGATCTTCCAAACAAAAAGTGAACAAAGAAACCATAGAACTCAATAAAACAATCAATAATTTAGACTTAACCAATGTATATAGAATATTCTATGCATCAATGAGCTAATACACTTTCTTCTCAGCAGCATATGGATTGTTCTCTAAAATAGACCATATGTTATGTCACAAAGCAACTCTTAGCAAATAGAAAGAAAATAGATACTACCTTGTAATCTATCAGATCATAATGTAATGAAATTAGAAATCAATGATAAAATAAGAAATAGAAACTACTCCAAAACCTGGAGAATAAATAATTTGCTACTGAATGATGCATGGATAGCAGAAGACGTCAGGGAGGAGATAAAAAATTGTTAGAGGTAAATGAGAACAACGATACAACACATCAAAATATCTGGGACACTCTGAAAGCAGTACTAAGAGGAAAATTCATTGCATGGAGACTATTCAAGAAAAGAATAAAAAGTCAACAAATAAATGACCTAACATTACACCTCCACTTTTGAGCAATGAAATAGAAGAGTCATCAAAAGTCTTCCAAACAAGAAAAGCCCAGGACCAGATGGAATCTCAACTGAGTGCTACAAGACCTTCAAAGAAGAACTAATGCCAATACTCCTCAAAGTTTTCCATGAAATAGAAAAGGTGGGAACCTGTCCAAACTCAATCTATGAAGCTGATATTACCCTGATACCAAAAGCAGACAAAGACACCTCAAGGAAAGAAAAGTTCAGACCAATATCCCTGATGAACATAGATGCAAAAATTCTTAACAAAATTCTGGCAAATTGCATACAATACATATTAAAAAGATAGTGCACCTTGATCAGGTGGGGTTCATCCCAGGATTGCAAGGTTGGTTCAACATCTGGAAATCAATACATGTAATTCATCACATCAATAGACTTAAAGTTAAGAATCTTATGATCATTTCAATAGATGCAGTAAAAAGCATTTGAAAAAATACATTACCCCTTCATGCTCAAAGGGAAGAATGGAGGAACTTTGGATTGTGTAGAGGGAAATGTGGGGAGGGGAGGGGATGGGGGGTAGGAAAGATGATGGAATGAGACATTATCCTATGTACATGTATGATTACATGAATGGTGTGACTCTACTTAGTGTAGAACCAGAGACATGAAAATTTGTACTCCATCTGTATACAAAGAATCAAAATGCATTCTGCTGTCATATGTAACTAAATAGAACAAACAATAAAAATAAAATAAAATTATATTTAAAAAGATGTAGAATAAATGATTTCATAGAATTCCTTAGAATGGAATATTAGCATAGATTTGATTAGAATTGATCAGAATATTACCTGCTGAGAATTATTTGAAGTCCACAATTGTGCATTTTGTTTTGCTTTTTTTTTTTTTGGTTTTTGTGTATGGTAATATTTTTAATTTAAAAATCATAATTTCTTCTTTTATGAAGTGTCTGTTCAGTTCATTTGCCATTTATTGATTGGATTACTTGTTTTTATGGTGTTAAGTTTTTTGGAGTTCTTTGTATATTCTGGAGATTAATGCTCTATCTGAGGTGCAGGTGGTTAAGATTATTTCCCATTCTGTAAGCTCTCTGTTCACATTCTTTTTCCTTTGCTGTGAAGAAGCTTTTACCTAACTATTTATTGATTCTTGATTTTACTTCTTGTGCTTTAGGAATCTTATTGAGGATGTTGGTTCCTAAGCTGACATGATGGAGAGTTGGGCCTAACTTTTCTTCTAGTAGGCTCAGTGTCTCTAGTCTAATGCCTAGGTCCTTGATCCACTTTTAGTTGAGTTTTGGGCAGGGTGAGAGATAGGGTTTTGATTTCATTGTGCTACATATGGATTTCCAGTTTTCCCAGTACCATTGGATGCAAAGGCTATCTTTTCTCCAATGTAGTTCATGGCACCTTTGTCTAGTATGAGATAACTGTATAATTTCAATGAGATAATATCCTTAAGACATCTTGACAACAGGTTCTGTTGCAAATTGATGATAACCATACCATCTTCCAAAATAATACACCTGATAATTTTTATCCAATATTTAAATTCCATTTAATGGTGTCTACAGACTCCCTTGAGACATAGACTCCTAGGGAGTTACAAAGTACTTATCAAAAATTTCTAGGTATACCTACAAATTGCATGTGTATAACACAAAGTAGAACCTTGAAGGGGAGAAATTTCTTCCCTTGAAAGTGATGTGAGGACCACAAAGAAAAATATCAATAGGTACATTAACTTCAGAATGGAAAAAAGTTCTTCTGAGATTAAATAAGGTAGGTTATTTCATGAATTGTGAGACCATGTGCTGTCAGTGTAAATCAGAAAGCACTTACATCTATTCTATCAGATATAATTTTCATCTGGAATAAAGGAAACCCTAGTAAACAAGCAGGGCTGGCTTCATGCAACGAGAAGTCTGGAGGTGCATTTCTGATAGTGTGACTCAGTTATGTCACCAAAAGACTGACTGTTTTGCTCTTCTTTTCCACTTTTCTGTTCTGCAGTCTTTATTAATAACTATTGCAACTCCAAGCATCACACAGGTAGGAAGAAAACAGTAGGAACACAGCACAGGAGGGTCTGCTTACATCTCATGGGCTTCAACTGCATGGTATGGCTGTCTCTAACTGCAGGCCTCTGGAAGGTGAATTGTGTCCAACTTCTTTTAGGGGGAAATGAGAAGGGAATTACAACAGGTATGACTGAATCTACTTACCTATTTTTCACACTATTAGACTTTATTTTCATCCATAGATGAGATATATTTCTCTATAGATAAATTGACAGAAAGCATATGGAAAAGGGACACAAGTAGAAATATAATTTCTTAAGCATTAACAATATCCAATCTCATTAACAATAAAAAGCTGAAAATTTCAACAAGAATTAAATATTTTTTAATCAAAGAACTGAGATACATGTTAAGTGACATAAGACAATCACAAAACTAAATACCGCATGATCTTACACATACATGAAATTTTAAAATATTAATCTAGAAAACAAGAGTAGAATAGTGAATACAAGAGACTGGGAAGAGCAGGAAGGAGGCAGGGATGAGGAGATGCTGGTCAACAAATACTAAACTAGAAAAAATAAATTTTGGTGTTCTACTGCACAGTAAGTTAACTATAGATAATGATAATGTATATTTTAAGTAAAAATGCTAATGGAAAGATTTTTGGATTTTTTTCACTGCAAAGAAATGATAAATATTGAGAAGCTATGTCTACCCATATTTGAATATTACACACTGTATAAATGTACTGAAACATCACATGGTCTTATAAATATGTATAACTTTTATGTGTGAGTTAAAAAGATTAAAAATATATGTATATGCTGGTAAAAGAACAAATTGGAATAATTATTTTGAAAGTGATAGTACTATGTATCATAATATACTTGACATAATAATTTTACTTCAGGATATTTGGCCATAGGAAATAATATGAAAAAGTTTTGCAGAAAAATCTGATAATTGATGTGTTATCTATATTTTCATATAAAACACTGATGATATTTTTAGGGAAATGATAAGAAGGACTTGAGGTGCCCAAGAGAGGCAAGAATCTCTCCTAACTCACAAAACTTCTTTTTTTTTGACATTTTTAAATTAAATTTATTTTTAATTTTCAAAAGTAAAAAAGTTATAACACTTCATATAAACTGCTAACAAAACAGTTATTAAGTTAACCTCATACATTAATGTTTTCCTTTCCTTGAAAATAAATATATTTATATCACATCTTTTAAAAAACACACTAAAGGATACTTGTGCTTACTTTCTGCAACAAAATTCTAATACATCAATGTTTTTCATGACACTTGAAATATTGTTGTATGTCAATTTAACCTTTTAGAAACTTACCACTTTTCACAATGAGAAAGTAGAAAAAATATATATAATAAAAGGAGCAAGCCTAAATCATTTATTCTGTCAAAAGATAACATATATAAGTGTGGGGATCAACATAACCACAGAGACTGTTTACTTCTGTTTCTAACCTTTACCTCTGGCTCAGGAAAAAATAAATGATAATGTATAACCTATTGATGAATATGAATTCACAAACAAATTCTTCCCCATTTTATAAGGAAAGAAATTAGGTTTAATGTTTAAGAGAGAAATCAGTTTAATACAAGTTCATTATTATCACAATTTAAGAAATGTCCACAGGAATCTCTTAGAAAACAGGTTATTGTCCATTCACCCCATTTGGGAGATTAGGCAAATTTTTCCTACATATTTTCCACATAAGGAAAAAATTGAAAACACATTTTGCCCTCACACATATTACTTTTCCTTTGCACAAAGTTCAGATTAAATGTCTTTAAAAGATCACTTCTGGTATTTGTCCCTCAAGAGCTTGTGTACAGGCAGCTTGGTGCCTAGTGTGGCAATGTTAAGAGGTGATGGTACCTTTAACAGGAGGGCCTAGTGAGAAGTCATTACTAGCCTCCCTATTCTCTGGTGTCCTGTCTCACCACCCTCCTGCATGGATTGTGATGTCATTTACTATGAAGTGATATAGCCAGAGGCCCTGGCCAGGGCCATTCCTTTAGACTTTCATCCTTCAAAACCATGAGCTAAAGAAATGTCTTTTCTTAATAAGTAACCTACCTAGCCTTGGGTATTTTATTATAGCAACTGAAAACAGACTAATACAACTTATATCTATTTTAGCAACTTAATGTAAATGAAAAGCAACCTTCATTTTTAAATAAAAATCATAACATCATTTTTTTAAACTACAAATGGGACCCTCATTATACAGGAAAATGAAGTAAATAGCAAATTCTTATGTCTAGATAATTATTTACCATAATTAATGAGTGTGATTTGAAGCTCTCAAATTATTTTCAACTCAAGTAAAGACAATCAAGCTACTGGAGTCATTTCTTCATCTGAATCATTTGATTCACCTTTTAGTTCCAATTCCTCTAAATTTTTGTCTATAGTTAAAATAGTTTTCCTCTTGCCCTTCTTAGGAACTGCATCATTAGCACAGAGCTTTCTTATTTTAATGTTTGGCAATTTCTTCAGATCAAAATCCCATTCCCTAAAAGTTTTCAGATTGCTTGCATTTAAAATGTCTGGGATCTCAAGGCCATATCCTTCATACTGCTGTCGCTCACGCTCCACCGGCTGCTCCATAACTGCTTCCCGGGAAAAGTGCCGCCTTCCCCACCTGTCTTTGATGCTGTTATGTAACTCGATCTGCTCCAGCTCACTGCTAAATCTATTTAAATACCTTTCAACTAATTTACAAGCATCTTTTTTTGAATACCCCGATTTTTTTGGATCCAGATGATTCTGAAACTACTGCAGTTTTTCACCAATAAGATTGAGACGTAAGGCCTTTTCATTCTTCAACTTTTTTTTTTTCCTGTTTGTGGGCCTCTCTCGTAATCTGAGCTGCTTTTCTACTATATGGATGGATGATTTTTTTTTTTCCCCGTACTGTACTTTTTCCCTTTGGATCTTTAGGCATGGTGACCTCCAGGAGGCCACGGAGAGCCTCACTCCAGACCCGACAATCACCGACCCAATCCACAGCAGTGAACACCTGCACTCCAGCCCGAACACACGTGGTGTGGCGGGAGTCACAAAACTTCTTGATCAATATAATAAAGATACTGAAGACAGCAGCAGACATAATTTATGAATTATACAGAGTTCGGAGATTGAATCACATAGCTAGCGTGGAAGGGATACAAAAGTACATTTCCATCACAAATTCAGATTCCTACTCTTCTTGCCAATCTTTTCTCATGTCAGAATATTATGGAATAACAATGTGAAGAAATACCTATGTACAAATATTAAAGAGTACAAGTGGAATCACAGTTATTTGGTGACTTTGAGGATGTCTTGATAAATAGCAAAGCAGGTCCTGAGAGGTTTATGTGGTTTTGATGAACTTCTGGGTAACTGGTCAGACTGAGTGCCATAAAATAATGCCCACACTTGGACATAGTGGATAAAATAGCAAAGAAATCCAAACTGATGCAGCTTTAATATATCCTGATGTCTAATTTAAAGACCACAAGAGTCCTGAATTATGAGGATACCTGAGAATTGTGGCATTTATAATATAAACAAATCAATGATTAGTAGTGATGTGATAATTATGACACTACCCTTATGAGAAAGAAACATGAACATGACACAACAATAAACATGACACTTTCAGGTAATTTAAAAAAATAGAACTGTGTACAATTTAATTTCATTCAGAGAAAAATATACATTGAAAAAAAGCTGTAGATCAAAATAGATACAAACTCTGGATTCAGACTGCTTACTTAATTTCAAAACTTGTCTTTATCCCATATTGATTGACTCTGGGCAAATTACTCAAATTGTTATTAGTCTGTTTTCTCAACTTTAATTGGAGATTATCCTAATATCATTTCTATATCATAGAGTATTTGGTATTAAATGGTTAATACATGAAAGCATTTATAGCAGTGCCTGGCCCTCAATAAATATACCTTATTATTAAAACTAATTGCCTCAAAATGCATAAGTTATTTTTGAGAAGTATGAATACCAGTGCTTTCTTACTTCTTTTAAATTTTATATGATCCTATTCCTATTACATTTCCATAAAGAAAAAAGTATTGATTTTTATTTTTTGAAGTTTTTGCAGTTTATTAATCACGCTCATGAAAAATTTGCACACTTACTGAAGAAAATGTCATCACAGAATCTTCCCTGCTTTAGCTTTTTACCAGCACCAACATGTGCCTTCGCCGTCCTGCTGATCTTCTTCCTTCTGTTCTTATGTTCCTTTTGCTGTTCTCTTGAGGTCTTTTTCTTCTCATACAGGTCATGTCTTGCCAGTCTATAGTTAAGTTCATTTTTCTTTGAAAAATCCAAGAAAACATAAATCATGTCAAAGTCAGTTTTTTTGCCACCTCCAAAATAAGTTCTGAATCCAAACACAAAGGTAACGCCTGGTGTGGTTTTGTACATTTTGGCTAGCTTTCCCTGAACTTCTGTCTTAGGTGCTGCTGCCTTCCCAGGGTGAAGGACATCAAAGACCATTTCTTTCCTCTGAAGTAGCTGGTTGGTCCTGTGCTTCCTGGTCTGGATAGTTGCTGTGTCATTCATGTTGGGACCAATCCTTAGGAAGCCAGGGAGGAAAAGAGACAGAAGTGCTGATTTTTAAAGAAAGAAACCTGCTTTGGTTATTCAGGGAGATCTGTGTAAATTCAAATCAAAAAGTTATTTTTGTCATATTCCTCCTTATTCATTTGTCTTCTGGTAGATTAATGCTAAAAATCCGATTCATGGCACAAAATTTGATGACTGCCTTCTGGCTTCACTTCAGCAAATTAGAACTCTCATACTCATGTCTTAAAAGGATATTTCTTGGGATTTTATGTGGATCAAATAAGAGATCACATGTACTATGTTTGTAAAATCAAAGTACATTACCAATGTCAGTCATTTTTGATTATTATCTTATTAACATGTCCACTGTACTCTTCTCCAGCAGCCTCCACAGCTGTAATCTTGTCTCTGTTTGCTCACTTTTTCCTCCTGATGTCACTCTTATGACTTTTCCTCAATAAAAGAAGATTCGGGACTGGGGTTGTGGCTCAGTGGCAGAGTGCTTGCCTAGCATGTGTGAGGCACTGGGTTCGAGTCTCAGCACCTCATATTAATAAATGAATAAAATAAAAGGCCTATAAGCAGATCTCAAATGAATACATCTCCCTCTCAACTCTAGCAGCATTCTGCCTTACCTGGTGTCTCTGCTTTGCTTTCTGATGCCAGAGAGAATGACTTCAATGTGGCAGCCATCTGCCTTCTTCAGAGGCCAGGCCTCCAGCTCAGGCAGCTTCTTTCATCCCATTGAACACAATTTTTAGATGTATTATCGCCAGGGGTAAAATGAAAGAAAGGAGTCATTTTGGGTCCTGGGAAGAAATGTAAGATCAGGTCCACCAAGGTGTTTCGACTCTTGGAACTTGAACGAATTTGCTGAAGACTGGTCAGTGTGGCCCATTCTTTGGGTCTCAAAGGCAGAGTCTCTGAAGCTCAGAAACACTGTCTAGTTCAGCATGCTGGATCTCTCTTGGATCAAAAGCCTCCTCCACCATGGGCAACAGTTCGATGTGTCTGGGCTTAGGGGGGAGGAGAGCCAGCCCCTGACTCTTGGTTAAGGACATATAAACATTAAAGCAGAACTGTCCAGGAGAATATTGAGGCACAAATAAAATTTCCTAGATACCACAGAGAAATTAAAAAGATGCACCAAAATTAATTTGTATCATCTGTTAGTTCAATACATCAAAGTATCATTTCAACATGTAATCAACATCAAATTATTCCCAAGGTATTTTGATTCATTTTTTTCCACAATAAGTCTTGGGAATTTTATGTGAATTTTATACTTAGGACACATATCAGGTTGGACTAGCCACATTTTGAGTGCTCAGTAGCCACACATGTAACTAGTGCTTACTATGTTAGTGCACCTCTGAGGCATCTTAAGTTATCCTTGGTCATGGGAGTGTGGTGAGTTAGGCTTAGTATACTGGGAGCTTTCATTAGTAATCTTGAATAAATAACTTATTGTGTGTCCTTCATTCTCTCTCTCTCTCTTCTCTCTCTCTTTTTTTTTTTTTTTTTTTTTTTTTTACCTCTGTCTTCTTCCTCCAAAGAATGCTTGAATTTCAAAACATGGGTTTTAGAGAGGAGGTAGACATAAAATCCTGGAGGCAGCCAAAGAAACCAGGAGAATCTTTTTCTACTTTCAATGCAGTTAGATCAGGCCATCCTGAGAAAAGGGGCACAATGGAATTAGTATTGATGCTGTCCCTGGCCGAGTGCAGTGGGATGGATAAAGGTTTGAGAGGATGGGAAAGGAGCTTTGTTGGGAGCTGACAGAGTTCTGTGGTCTACTCTCTAATTTCATTGATGGTGGGATGTAGACCAGTAGATTTGAGTTTTTAAACACAGAACTCTTGAGCAGTCAAAACTTCTTAAACTCCAGTCACGTACCAAGTGATATAGTTAGTACTGAAGATCCACAGATGTATAAGATAAGATCATTTTTTTGTTGTTGTTTTTAAGAAACTTCTGGCTTACGAAAATACAGATGTGTTAATAATACCAATCAAAGTAGGTGCTAAGAGAGGGAAGCATATGATACCAAAGAAGCACATAGGAGTGTCATACTGAGAGTAAAGGGTTGGTGTGAAATGAAAGAGAATGTTTCACAGAAACTGATTTTTTTAAGTACAGGGAACTGAACCCAGGACCCTGCACATACTACCACTAAGCTATATCCCCAGCCCTGGAAGCTGACATTTCAGCTCAGCTTTGAGTACTGAAATTCTTTAGACAAGGTGGGAGGGTGGTGGAAGATGGTTACCTGTAGAAGGAGTGGTATGCGGAAGGCCCTAATGCCCAACTGAGCATAGAATGAATGTGGGGTCCTGCAAGGAGATGATGTTAGAAATGCAGGCACTTATATACATATGCTATGGAGGTGGAATTGGATCCTTCAGGGGAGAACCAATGCTTAAGGATGGAATGCAAGGAAGTGATATAATAAGATTTGCAGTTTTGAAAATTTGGTATCTTTAGGCTGAGGTTCTGGGCTGTTGAATTACTTGATGCCTTAATTAAGCTCCCTCTCTTTTTCTCCAATGCATTGTAAGCTCTCCAATTAACTTTAAGAAGGTGAATTAAAATTAGTTGTATTGTCAGGATCTTTTGAGAATTCCATAATTCCCTTTGGACATACTTCCAGGGTGTCATAGTCTTAGAAAATCATGGCAGGAAACCTCTGTGTACACTAAGGTCACCAGAATTTAAAGCTGATTAATGGCCTGATGTTTCACTTGGGTTGGCATTCAATTGTAATCATATTTTGTTTCCAATCGTATGTGCCCATACTGAACTTCTGAACTTTTCATAAGCCTTACAGCCACAAATAGTAGAACAATTGTCTGGAGTTCTATCATGTGTTTGGCATCTGAACACAGATGCCAAACTTAAAAACTTAAAAAGTAATAATAATAAAAAAGTAACATTAACAAGTAAAAAAAAAATAAAAGCAGTTTTAAATATTAAAAAAATAATCATTAACACATTAATTGTACACATTAATGGAATTCACTTTTATTTCCATACATGCTTAGATTATACATTGATCACATGACCAATAAAAACATTTTTAAGGTACGTCAAAGAAACATTTTTTAAAGGTGTTCCAATAACTACAAAATAAAAGAAAAAAAAACAAAAAAAACCAAAAAGCAAACAAAATAAGTAATAATAATAACACCAATAATAATTCCCTTACTCAGGTCCTGTGCTGATAGCATATTTCCCTGGGGACTTTCCCCCTATTGTTTACAGAATTATGACAAAATCTGTGTTAAATGTCATATAGTTTTTCATGAGCCCGAGAAATGGTATGTAATTAAATGTACTACATTCTTAGTAATTAAATATAGAGAAAAAAACTTATACTATATTTTAGAAATATAGAAATCAAGAATTCAGAACATGAAAATTCCCCAGAAAATGTGTGATTTGAAAAATGTGGTGGGGCTTCCATGGCAATGACCTGGTTTATTTCAGAGCCAGTGAATTTGGAGGATCATCTCTCCATCACATGCCCATACTGAAACAGTGAGGCAGCTCGGTGGGTCTCTGTGGCTGTGGGTGGTAGGTGCAGCCTTCCCCACCAGATGTTAATTTCTGGTGGTCATCAGTCTTGCATGCCATAGATCTGAAGGGCAGACAGGGGTCAAGTCAGACGAAGAGTCGGAACCACCAGCAGCATGCATGAAGAGCCAGCCTTTCATGCTGAGGATAAAGAGAAAGCAACAATAATGAAGAAAACACTGAAACCTCTTTGAAGGGAAATGTGGCTACATTGACCAAAAAAAAGTGCTCACACTTTTCTACTCAACAGTTTCACTTTCAATATTTTTCAAATGTCTATGTACACTAATAATTTTTCAGCAGTGCTTGTCATAATTGGATTCTAGAAACAAATAGTAGTCCATTAATAAGCAACTGATTCAAAAAATCATGGTGTGTATATTCAGAGAATGGAAAACAACATAGCTCTGTTGGCACACACCTGTAATCCCAGTGACTCTGGAGGCTGAGGCAGGAGGATCGAAGTTCAAAGCCAGCTTCAGCAAAAGCCAGGTGCTAAGCAACTCAGTGAGACCCTGTCTCTAAATAAAATACAAAAAATAGGACTGGGATGTGGCTCAGTGGTCGAGTGCCCTGAGTTCAATTCCTGGCACCCCTCCCCAGCCCCCCAAAAGAAGAATTGAGATAGATATAGATATCCTGATAAGGAGCAATGTTTAAGAGATAGTACCAAGCGAAATAAGAGAATGGTGTGCTGTCATTTGTTTAAAAATGTGTTTATACATATATTTGTGAATGCACAGATATTTCTCCATAAACTATAATAGTGTTTCCCTTGAGGAGAACTGAGTTTCTTGGGAGGGAAATAGCTATTTTTATTGTTTATTATAAAATATCATTTATTTTTATTTATTATATAAATATTATAATGCTATTATAAATAAATAATAATTATAGATTGCTATTATTATTTTTTTCTTTATTTTAATTGTAAACAAATGGGATACATGTTGTTTCTCTGTACGTGGAGTCAAGGCATACCATTTGTGTAATCATAAATTTACATAGGGTAATATTGTTTGATTCATTCTGTTATTATTTTTCCTTCCCCCCACCCCTCCCACCCCTCTTTTCCCTCTATACAGTCCTTCCTTCCTCCATTCTTGCCCCTCTCCCTAACCCTAACCCTAACGCTAACCCTAACCCTAACCCTAACCCTAACGTTAACCCCTCCCATCCCCCATTATATGCCATCATCCGCTTATCAGGGAGATCATTCGTCCTTTGGTTTTTTGAGATTGACTTATCTCACTTAGCATGATATTCTCCAATTTCATCCATTTGCCTGCAAATGCCATAATTTTATCATTCTTCATGGCGGAGTAATATTCCATTGTATATATATGCCACAGTTTCTTTATCCATTCATCAACTGAAGGGCATCTAGGTTGGTTCCACAATCTGGCTATGGTGAATTGAGCAGCAATGAACATTGATGTGGCTGTATCTCTATAGTATACTGATTTTAAGTCCTTTGGGTATAGGCCGAGGAGTGGGATAGCTGGGTCAAATGGTGGTTCCATTCCAAGCTTTCTGAGGAATCTCCATACTGCTTTCCAGAGTGGCTGCACTAATTTGCAACCCCACCAGCAATGTATGAGTGTACCTTTTTCCCCACATCCTCGCCAACACCTATTGTTGCTTGTGTTCTTGATAATCGCCATTCTAATTGGGGTGAGATGGAATCTTAGGGTAGTTTTGATTTGCATTTCTCTTATTACTAGAGATATTGAACATTTTTTCATATATCTGTTGATTGCTTGTACATCTTCTTCTGTGAAGTGTCTGTTCATTTCCTTAGCCCATTTGTTGATTGGATTATTTGTATTCTTGGTGTAGAGTTTTTTGAGTTCTTTATATATTCTGGAAATTAGTGCTCTATCTGAAGTATGTATTATTATTTTTTTCTATGTGGATGGATTACTTAAATAAAAGAAGGCTTTGGAGGACAGAATAAATGCACTGTTTTTGACTTTAACGCATCTCTAATAATGGGTGGCGGACAAGATAGTTCTTGATGATATGAACATATTAGTGTAAAAAAAGATCTGTCCTCATATTTCTTTTGTTTTCCCTATAACAATAAATGACAGACATTTTAATCCCCTGTTCAAGTTGAATCCCTTCATTTGTGTCCTGTATCTCGCCCTCTACCACAGTCACAGGGTCAGTCCCTGGTCTACACCTGTCTGCACTCTACCTTCAAGCCCCTTTCCCTACTGATTGCTTAATCCTTTTGTCATAGAAAGTGAAAACCAAAAACCTAATAGCTTTTCCTTAAGTGAGCACACCCCTTCAGTTCCAGTCTCTCTCTCCCCTTCTTTGTAGCCAACCCTGAGGTTATACCTATTCTACTTCCCAGTCTCACTCACTCCTCAGCTTGCAACATTCTGTCCTCCTTCACAACTTCATTGAATTTTTGCCAGGGTCAAAATTAATTTTGGGGGGTTAAATAAATTTTCAACTATGATTTCTTATTTTGTTGGACTTTTTAGTGGTATTTGACCAGGCTGACCACTTCCTCAAAGAAAACTCCATTTTCTTTGCTTTTATATTGGTGCATTCCTCTGTTCTTCTCCTCTGTTCTTTCCTTTCCTCAGTTTGCTTTTTATGTATTCCTCTACTTATACCTTATATATTTATTGATGATTTTTTATATCATTGCTGATGATGTGACTTCAGACTTTTTCTCTTTTCTTAGATGTGTTCCTTAGGCAGACTGGCTCTAAGTTCAAAATACCCTTTCTATTCTAACAACTTCTAATATTTTTACAAATCCATTACCCTCTTTTGGGCTCGAACCTCAGTTCCAACTTTGGACTAGTTGCCTCTGCTTAAACGTGGAGTATCATATCTACCACTGAATTCATCAGATTACCTCAAATTTTCTGTGGTTTCCCAGTTCAGTAAGTAAATTACATTTGGGAAGAAGTTTTATTCTATGATATTAACAGTGAATGGAAAAGCATCTAGGAAACAGGAGTTACTCAACAAATATCTGACTGAATGACTGAGTGAAGGAACGATGCCATATGGGATAAATATCATCAAAGGCCTAGGACAGGACATTTTGAAGCATACACAGTAAGATATTGAGAGATAGTGTAAATGGTCTGATGGTCATAAAATTAGGTTGCATCTTTAATGATGACTATGAGTTAAAAAATAACAGGAATTAATCAAGCTTTTAATTCCCTGTGCTAAATTTCTTTCTGCTTAAAGTATTATTTGTTTTTTTTTTACTTAACTCTGAGTGGTATAGCAATGTATTTGTGAAATGCTGCAATTCAAATTTATTTAAAAAAGTAAAAAGGAAGAAATAAAATTTTGCAAAACAGCTAATAAATCTTTCTGGGAGCTAGTTGTCAAAACTTCAGCAATGATCTTGAGAACATACATGACCTATTTCCAGGAAGAAGTGTTCAGGAGCAGGTTGTATGTAGTACTTACATTTTCTCAGTGTGTGTGTGTGTGTGTTTTTTTTTTTTTTTGCTATAGGAAATTCTTTCATTTTAAAAAATTAATTAGATACAAAATGAGAACCCATGGTCCTTAGAGCATTTTAAGTAAAGAAGATAAAGACAATAAGAACCTTTGCATGAAAGAGCTTAAAGTGTTATAAACTTTCACTTTTAGTTCATATTCTTTTAAAGAAAGATTGAAGTAGTTGTTAGTCTGTTAGTCTGTCTGCTAGTTGTTAGTCCATTCATCAGTATTTTGCAACATGACCTAATATCTCCCTGATACCTTGAAATTGGGTGTGGTTAAAAGATTATACCTAAATGCCCAGAGATGTGTGAGTGACTGCAATATATGCAATTGCCATATGTAATATATGGAGTTTTAAAAGCTAGCATGTGATCTTCTGAAGAAGGATGGTGAGCTTCTATTAGCAAGGACAGAAAGTGAAGGACAGCAAGAACAGCATAAGTGAAGTCACAGTGGTTAGGAGTTGATGTTATAGACCCAAAAATAGGTGAAATAGAGCAATTAAATAATATTTACCAGTTATAAAGAAGAATAAAATGATGGCATTTGAAAGTAAATGGATGGAATTGGAGAATATCATTCTAAGTGAAATAAGTCAATCCCAAAAAGTCAAAGGCTGAATGTTTTCCCTGATAAGTGGATGATGATACATAATGGGATTGGGGGAGTAGGGGGTAAGACAAGAATGTTGAAACTTTGGATTATGTAAAGGGAAATGAGAAGGGGGATGGGGTGGGGGTATGAAAGATTATGGAATGAGACAGACATTATTACCCTATGTACATGTATGATTTCATGAATGGTGTCAATCTATATTATGTACAAACATAGAAATGAAATGATGTACCCCATTTGTGTACAATGAGTCATAATGCAGCCTGTAAAAATAAAAAAGAATTTGTTTCTGCATGAAGAGAGAGCTTAAAGAATGGGAATATTTTGCCACCTGTACTTCAGATAGAACATTAATCTCCAGAATATATAAAGAACTCAGAAAACTTAACACCAAAACCCTCCAAATAAGCCAACCAATAAATGGGCAAATAACCAGAACAGACACTTCACAGAAAAAGATATATAATTGATCAACAAGGATATATATTATATGAAAAAATGTTCAATATCTCTATCAATTATATAAATGCAAATTAAACCTACACTGAGATTTCATCTCACTATAGTCAAAATAGCAATTATCAAGAATACAAGTAGCAATAAATGTTGGCGAGGATGTAGGGAAAAAGACATACATTGTTGGTGGGACTGCAAATTGGTGCAACCACTCTGGAAAGCAGTATGGAGATTCCTCAGAAAACCTGGAATGAAGCCACCATTTAATCCAGTTATCCCAGTCCTTGGTCTATATCCAAAGGACTTAAAATCAGCATACTGTAGTGACACAGTCACATCAATGTTTATAGCAGCTCAGTTCATAGTAGTTAAGCTGTGGAACCAACCCAGGTTCCCTTCAACAGATGAATGGATAAAGAAAATGTATATTTACATAATGAAATGTTACTCAGCATTAAAGAAGAGTGAAATTATGGCATTTGCCAATCAAATGGATGGATCTGGAGAATATCATGCTAAGTGTAATAAGCCAATCCCAAAAAACCAAAGAACCAATGTTCTCTCTGATATGCAGATGCTAACACAAAATAAGGGTGGAGGAGGGAAGAATAGAAGTTTATTGGATTAGACAAAGGAGAATGAAGGGAAGGGAAGGGGGATGGGAATAGGAAAGACAGTAGGATGAATCAGACATAACTTTCCTATGTGCATATATGAATACATGACCAGTCTGACTTCACATCCATGTGCAACCACAAGAATGGGAAGTTATACTCCATGTATGTGTAATATGTCAAAATATATTCTACTGTCATGTATAACTAAAAAGAACAAATACAAAAATTAAAAAAGAATTTGTTTCTGTTAATAGTTCTAATTTAATTCTATAACATCTAAAAATGACATTATATGAAAGAAAGTTTTAAGCATCCACATTTTAACTAAACTTTAATTATGACTTTGTTTTCTGTGACTGACATTAACAAAAATTTTACTCTACTTACCCTTTCAGTCTTTTAAGAGCTTTAAAATTGGCCTGGGCCAACTTCCTGCAGTTGGGTTTACAGTTCCTCTCTTATTGCTATTAACCAAATGCTGTTGGGGTGGACAGTTTATTCTAAAAAATTTTTCCTGTAGCTATGCCCATTTGATTCAAGGTCCTCGAAGGAGCTTGTCTTTAAACCTTTGCATTACCCCATGACCACTCCACACTATTGCCCACTATATAAGGTTTTTCTTATGTCTGCTTTTCAGGTTTTAGTTAAAACTAAAGGAAGAATGATTATGCTTTCTTAAATACAGAAAGACATAATATCATACTTTTAAAAACAAATCATATCTGAATAAGACCTAATGGTAATCTATTGGTAAATTTATTCACTGACATTCACTTTCTATTTCCTCCAAGTAAGTGCTCAGTCTCTAAAAAAATTATTTCCTTAATTCTTCCTATAATTTTAGAATCATAACTTTGAAGGGAATAAAACCAAATTACTTGTCAATACATTCATTCACAGATTGCTTCCACAACATCAAAATGTTAATATTTGATGCTACCTGTCACATTATTTTTCTCCAACTAACTTTTTTTTTTCAAAAAGTAGGTCAAACATGAAAGAAGTCTACTTAGTGTTCACTTAAAATACAAATGAGTGTTCCTGATTGGCAGTTTCTTCAAGTGGTGCTTCTGGAACTCAGACCCTTTCTATTTGGCCCTATTTTTGCTTCATTGTCTTTGATAAGTGGTTTCCAGCAACACTGTGGCTCAGTTGCATTAGAACTTATTGAGGTCCTTGCATGGGTAAGGATGGTAGTCCTGAACATCAATTCTAATTACATTCTATGTACTCAGAACATGAACTCGTGAACTCTAGAACTCAGGCACATGACATATTATCCTTGACAAAAGTTTCAAAAATAGACATTGGAGAAGAGAGAGCCTTTTAAAAAAATGGTGCTGGGGAAGCTGGTTTTCCACATGTAGAAGAATGAAACCAGACCCTTATCTATCATCCTGCACAAAAAGGAATTCAAAATGAATCAAAGACCGAGGAAATAAACCAGAAAATGATGCAACTTCCATAAGAAAATGTAGGATCAACACTCCAGCATATAGGTGCAGGCAATGACTTTCTCAATAAAACCCCTAAAGCTCAGGAAATAATGTCAGAAGTTAATAAATGGGATGACATCAGATTAAAAAACTTTTGAACAGGAAAGGAAACAAGAATTGAAAAGAGAACCTACAGAGTGGAACAAAATTTTTGTTTGCTACTCTTCTGACAGGCTTAATATCTAGAATATACAAACAACTAAAAAACATACTTAACAAAAAGAAAAAAATATAATTAATAAATGAGCAAATGAATTAAACAGACATTTCTCAAGAAACACAAATGGCCAATAATCATATGAAAAAATGTTCAACATCATTAGCAATTAGGGAAATGTAAATTAACACTATACTGAGATTTCATCTCACTTCAGTCAGAATGGCAGCCAAAAAAATACAAACTAATAAATGTTGGAGAGGATGTGGAGAAACTTTTAACACTGTTGGTGGAATTGTAAATTAGTACAACCACTTTGGAAATTAGTGTGGAGGTTCCTCAAGAGGCTAGGAATGTTGAACATTTTTTCATATATCTTACACAAATGATATGCCTTTACTCCATGTACAAACAGAGAAACAACATGTATCCCATTTGTTTACAATAAAAATAATTTTAAAAAAAAGGCTAGGAATGAACTGCAACATGATCCAGTTATACTACTCTTACTTTCCTAAGGGATTTAAGTCATCATACTGTAGTGATACATGCATATCCATGTTTATAGCAGCACAATTCACAATAGCTAAACTATGGAACCTGCCTTGGTGTCCATCAATGGACAAATGGAAAAAGAAAATGTAGTATACAATTGTACACAATGGAATTTTATTCAGTCATAAAGAAAAATGAAATTATGCCATTTGTGAGAAAATGGATAGAATTTGAGAACATTATGTTAAGTGAAAGAGGTCAAATTCAGAAGGTCAAGGGTTATATGTTTTTTTTTTTTTCATATGTGAAATCTAATGAGGAAGAAGAAAAACAAAGGTGGAGGACTCCCATGAAAATCAAAGGAAGATAAATAGAATACAGGAAAGGGACCAGGGGGAGGAGGAAGGAAAAAGGGAAATATTGGGAAATGATATTGACTAAATTATATTGTTATATTGGGTGCATGTATGAATATGTGACAACAAAACCCACCATTATGTACAACTATAATGTGCCAATAAAAAATGTGGGAAAAAAAAAGAAGTCAGGCATATAACCACCTAACTCCAAAGGGTGCATAGAAATGTTATCTAGATTTGAAGAAAAAAATTGTTTTGTCTCTATTCCACAACTGATATCTTAACTTCTTGTTTGATTAACATCTATTCTTCTTGATCTATATATAGTGGATTAAGAGTTTGTAAGGAGGAGGATCCAAGATGGCAGACTAGAGGGAGGCAGCGTTCCTAGTCGCTCCGTAACTCTGGTTTCAAGCAGAGGATATCTGTTTCTTGGTGAGGCAGTTTTTGCTGCATATTGATTCTCTGGTGTTTACCCTATTTGTCTGCTGTGATGACCTGCAGTCTGCCAGCATACCGACACCTTTTTTGAGTGCAGATTGCTCACTGTCAGGCGCCTATCATCTGCTATTTGCCTGCCTCTGGCCGGTCCATCGCCTGCCTTACACCTATCCATCACCCAACGCACAAGGTTCACCTCCTGATCGTCCGACAACAGTCAGCAAACTGATTGCTGACTGCCAGTGGAGCACCAGCTGCCTGCTGTTGCCTGGAAGTTCTCTGTCACAGTACCTGCAGGTTTGATTACACGTGGTTGCCGCCATTTTGAGACAACAGCCAGGCCCTGTAAGACCCCTGGCCGAGCTGACTGAGCCCCGTCTCCAGGATCCCTCAGTCCGACCGATCACTCCCTGCCTCTGGGACACTCACATCGACTGACTGCTCCCTGCCTGCCAGGACCCCCAGACCAACTGACTGCGCCCTATCACCGGGACCCAAGACTGACTGATTGCACCCTGCCTCCAGGATCCCACAACCACACCAAACACACCCTGACTTCCAGGAAACCTGCCTGACCAACCGCATCCCACCGCCAGGACCTCCAGCTGACCACGTTCTCACCCTGAGCTGCAGCTCCCATTTGCCAACACATTTCAAAGCCACAGTGGCCATCTTGGATAATCCTGGAAGCCGTTGCTCTGATCTTTAGGTGGGGCAAAACCCATCCTGAGATGCCTGCTGGAGGCTTGAAGCTCATTGTCAGGTACCTCTCATGCATCAGGCTACTGAACACTGGGAGGTTTCATTACTATATGACTGTTATACTGTAGATTTTCTTTTTTCTCCTTATAGAAAAAATTTAAGTTTTTATGTCTTTATTTTTCTTGCTCTCTTTTCCTTTTGTTTACCTGTTCCCTTAGAGTCTCTTTCTCCCTTTTTTGCATGCTAACATTCAATTTCTTTTGATTACACTGTCACACTTTCTACTATCTAGAACTTATGTATAATCTTTTCTTATCCCATTAACAGCCACATTCTACATCCCTCTGCATCCTCTTTGTCCTCCATTAGAAACTGCAGATCTTATTGCAAATCTGTTTGTTTTACCAAAGATAATATTTGAACTCATTCTGTTTATTATGACAATATTGTTATTGTCCTCATAGGGGCTATTTGGTCTAGGATTGCATAGTGTCTGAATTGGGCACTGCTAATATTGATCTCCCCTTAAAGAAAGGGTTTTGGAAACCTATAGGGCCACTATAAGACTATAGGGGGAAATCTGCAATACTCCACATCTGCACTGCTAGAGGGGAAGATACATGAACAACATGAAAAAACAAGGGAAGAAAATGATCCAAACAAATCTAGATTCTATATTAATAGAATCCAATGACAGTATGTTAGAAGAAATGTCAGAAAAGGACTTCAGATTATACATGATTAAGATGATTCATGAAGCAAAGGATGAGTTAAGAGAGCAAATGCATGCAATGAATGATAATACAAATAAGCTGAAAGAACACCTGCAGGAAGCAAAAGATCATTTCAACGAAGAGATACAGATTCTCAAAAAAAAAACCAAACAGAAATACTTGAAATGAAGGAGACAATAAACCAAATAAAAAACTCAATGGAAAGCGTCACCAAAAGACTACAACACTTGGAAGACAGAACCTCAGACAATGAGACAAAATATTTAATCTTTTTTTTGTGTGCTTTTTTTTTATTGTAAACAAATGGGATACATGTTGTTTCTCTGTTTGTACATGGCGTGAAGGCATACCATTTGTGTAATCATAAATTTACATAGGGTAATGTTCTTTGATTCATTCTGTTATATTTTCCCCTTCCCCCCACCCCTCCCACCCCTCTTTTCCCTCTATACAGTCCTTCCTTCCTCCATTCTTGCCCCCCTCCCTAACTCTAACCCTAACAGTAACCCCTCCCACCCCCCATTATGTGTCATCATCCACTTATTAGCGAGACCATTCATCCTTTGGTTTTTTGAGATTGGCTTATCTCACTTAGCATGATATTCTCCAGTTTCATCCATTTGCCTGCAAATGCCATAATTTTATCATTCTTTATGGCTGAGTAATATTCCATTGTATATATATACCACAGTTTCTTTATCCATTCATCAATTGAGGGACATCTAGGTTGGTTCCACAATCTGGCTATTGTGAACTGAGCAGCTATGAACATTGATGTGGCTGTATCTCTGTAATATGCTGATTTTAAGTCCTTTGGGTATAGGCCAAGGAGTGGGATAGCTGGGTCAAATGGTGGTTCCATTCCAAGTTTTCTAAGGAGTCTCCACACTGCTTTCCAGAGTGGCTGCACTAATTTGCAGCCCCACCAGCAATGTATGAGTGTACCTTTCTCCCCATATCCTCGCCAACACCTGTTGTTGCTTGTATTCTTGATAATCGCCATTCTAATTGGGGTGAGGTGGAATCTTAGGGTGGTTTTGATTTGCATTTCTCTTATTACTAGAGATGTTGAACATTTTTCCATATGTTTGTTGATTGCTTGTAGATCTTCTTCTGTGAAGTGTCTATTCATTTCCTTAGCCCATTTGTCGATTGGATTATTTGCATTCTTGGTGTAGAGTTTTTTGAGTTCTTTATAGATTCTGGAGATTAGTGCTCTATCTGAAGTATGATTGGCAAAGATTTTCTCCCACTCTGTAGGCTCTTTCTTCGCATTGCTGATAGTTTCCTTTGCTGAGAGAAAGCTTTTTAGTTTGAATCTATCCCAGTTATTAATTCTTGCTTTTATTTCTTGTGCTATGGGAGTCCTGTTGAGGAAGTCTGGTCCTAAGCCGACATGTTGAAGCTCTGGACCTACTTTTTCTTCTATAAGACTGCAAGGTCTCTGGTCTGATTCCGAGATCCTTAATCCATTTTGAGTTTAGTTTCGTGCATGGTGAGAGATATGGGTTTAGTTTCATTCTGTTGCATATGGATTTCCAATTCTCCCAGCACCATTTGTTGAAGAGGCTATCTTTTCTCCATTGCATAATTTTGGCCCCTTTGTCTAGTATGAGAAAATTGTATTTATTTGGGTTTGTGTCCGTGTCCTCTATTCTGTACCATTGATCCACCTTTCTATTTTGGTACCAATACCAAGCTGTTTTTGTTACTATTGCTTTGTAGTAGAGTTGAAGATCTGGTATTGCGATACCCCCTGCTTCACTCTTTCTGCCAAGGATTGCTTTAGCTATTCTGGGTTTTTTATTCTTCCAGATGAATTTCATAATTTCTTGCTCTATTTCTGTAAGGTACATCATTGGGATTTTAATTGGAGTTGCAATGAATCTATATACAACTTTTGGTAGTATGACCATTTTGACAATATTAATTCTGCCTATCCAAGAACATGGGAGATCTTTCCATCTTCTAAGGTTTTCTTTAATTTCTTTCTTTAGTGTTCTGTAGTTCTCATTGTAGAGGTCTTTCACCTCTTTTGTGAGATTGATTCCCAAGTATTTTATTTTTTTCGAAGCTATTGTGAATGGGGTAGTTTTCCTAATTTCTCTTTCTGAAGATTCATCGCTTATGTATAAAAATGCCTTAGATTTATGAGCATTGATCTTATATCCCTGCTACTTTAGTGAATTCACTAATGAGATCTAAAAGTTTTCTGGTGGAATTTCCTGGTTCCTCTAAGTATACAATCATATCATCAGCAAATAGGGATAGTTTGAGTTCTTCTTTTCCTATTCATATCCCTTTAATTTCTTTGGTCTGTCTAATTGCTCTGGCTAGAGTTTCAATGAGGATATTGAAAAGAAGTGGTGAAAGAGGGCATCCCTGCCTTGTTCCAGTTTTTAGGGGGAATGCTTTCAGTTTATCAACATTTAGAATGATATTAGCCATGGGTTTTCTGCATCTATTGAAATAATCATGTGATTCTTGACTTTAAGTCTATTGATATGGTGAATTACATTTATTCATTTCCTGATGTTGAACCAACCTTGCATCCCTGGGATGAAGCCCACTTGATCATGGTGCACTATCTTTTTAATATGTTTTTGTATGCGATTTGCTAAAATTTTGTTGAGAATTTTTGCGTCGATGTTCATTAAGGATATTGGTCTGAAATTTTCTTTCCTCGATGTGTCTCTGTCTGGTTTAGGTATCAGGGTAATATTGGCTTCATAGAATGAGTTTGGGAGGGTTCCCTCTTCTTCTATTTTATGGAATACTTTGAGAAGTATTGGAATGAGCTCTTCTTTAATGGTTTTGTAGAACTCGGCTGAGAACCCATCTGGTCCTGGACTTTTCTTTGTTGGTAGGCTTTTGATGACTTCTTCTATTTCATTACTTGAAATTGGTCTATTTAAATTGTGTA
The DNA here is from genome assembly GCF_902686445.1 of Sciurus carolinensis. Lineage (NCBI taxonomy): Eukaryota > Metazoa > Chordata > Mammalia > Rodentia > Sciuridae > Sciurus > Sciurus carolinensis. Next base: position 119,546,348 of record NC_062214.1, on the reverse strand, counting down.
TGTCCTCCTCGTTCACTTTAGGCAATTCATATGTCTCTAGAAACCTGTTGATGTCTTCGAAATTTTCTATTTTGTTGGAGTATAGATTTTCAAAATAGCTTCTAATTATGTTTTGTATTTCAGTCGTGTGTGTTGTGATATTTCCTTGTTCATTCCGAATTTTAGTGATTTGGGTTTTCTCTCGTCTTCTCTTTGTTAGTGTGGCTAAAGGTTTATCAATTTTGTTTATTTTTTTGAAGAACCAACTATTTATTTTGTCAATTTTTTGTATTGTTTCTTTTGTTTCAATTTCATTGATTTCAGCTCTGAGTTTAACTATTTCCTGTCTTCTACTACTTTTGGTCTTGGTCTGTTCTTCTTTTTCTAGGGCTTTGAGCTGTAGTGTTAGGTCGTTGATTTGTTGAGTTTTACTTCTTTTATTAAATGCTCTCCATGAAATAAATTTTCCTCTAAGTACTGCTTTCATAGTGTCCCAGAGATTTTGATATGATGTTTCTTTGTTCTCATTTACCTCTAAGAATTTTTTAATTTCCTTCCTAATATCTTCTGTTATCCATTCATCATATAATAGCATATTTAATCTCCAGGTGTTGGAGTAGTTTCTAATTTTTACTCTTTCATTTATTTCTAACCTCAATCCATTATGATCTGATAGAATACAGGGTAGTGTCTCTATCTTCTTGTATTTGCTGACATTAGCTTTGTGGCATAATATATGGTCTATTTTAGAGAAGGATCCATGTGCTGCTGAGAAGAAAGTGTATTCGCTCTTGGTTGGATGGTATATTCTATAAATGTCTGTTAAGTCTAAATTATTGATTGTGTTATTGAGATCTATGGTTTCTTTGTTCAATATTTGTTTGGAAGATCTGTCCAGTGGTGAGAGAGGCGTGTTAAAATCACCTAGTATTATTGTGTTATGGTCTATTTGGTTTCTAAAATTGAGAAGGATTTGTTTAACATACATGGAAGAGCCACTGTTTGGGGCATAGATGTTTATGATTGTTATATCTTGCTGATTTATGCTTCCCTTAAGCAGTATGAAATGTCCTTCTTTATCCCTTCTGACTAACTTTGGCTTGAAGTCCACATTATCTGAAATGAGGATGGATACTCCAGCTTTTTTGCTTAGTCCATGTGCATGGTATGTTTTTCCCCATCCTTTCACCTTTAGTCTATGGGTATCTCTTTCTATGAGGTGAGTCTCTTGCAGGCAACATATTGTTGGATCTTTCTTTTTAATCCAATCTGCCAGTCTATGTCTTTTGATTGATGAATTCAGGCCATTAACATTCAGGGTTATTATTGAGATATGATTTGTATTTCCGGTCATTTGGTTCATATTTAAAATTTTATTATTTATTTATTTATTTTTTGACACATCTTGGTTCCTCCTTTATTTGACAGTTCCTTTAGGATAATTCCTCCCTTTGCTGATTTGCTTCTTTGTTTTTTATCTCTTCCTCATGAAATATTTTGCTGAGAATGTTCTGTAATGCTGGCTTTCTATTTGTAAATTCTTTTAGCTTTTGTTTATCATGGAATGATTTTATTTCATCATCAAATTTGAAGGTAAGTTTTGCTGGGTATAAGATTCTTGGTTGGCATCCATTTTCTTTCAGAGCTTGAAAAATGTTGTTCCAGGCCCTTCTAGCTTTTAGGGTCTGGATTGAAAAATCTGCTGATATTCGTATTGGTTTCCCCCTGAATGTAATTTGGTTCTTTTCTCTCACAGCCTTTAAAATTCTGTCTTTATTTTGTATGTTCGGTATTTTCATTATAATGTGCCTTGGTGTGGGTCTGTGGTAATTTTGTGTATTTGGAGTCCTATAAGCCTCTTGGACTTGATTTTCCATTTCATTCTTCAGATTTGGGAAATTTTCTGATATTATTTCATTGAATAGATTGTTCATTCCTTTGGTTTGTTTCTCTCTGCCTTCCTCAATCCCAATAATCCTCATATTTGGCCTTTTCATGATATCCCATAGTTCTTGCAGATTCTGTTCAGGATTTCTTACCATCTTCTTTGTTTGTTCAACTTTGTTTTCTAGGTTAAATATTTTGTCTTCAATATCTGAAGTTCTGTCTTCCCGGTGTTCTATCCTATTGGTTAAGCTTTCTATGGAGTTCTTAATTTGGTTTATTGTTTCCTTCATTTCAAGGATTTCTGTTTGGTTTTTTTTCAATATCTCTAACTCTTTATCGAAATGATCTTTTGCTTCCTGAATTTGCTCTGTTAACTGTCGATTGGTGCGATCATTCAATGCCTGCATTTGCTCTTTCATCTCATCATTCAATGCCTGCAATTGCTCTTTCATCTCATCGTTTGCTACCCTGATCATTTTAATTATGTACATTCTGAACTCCCTTTCTGTCATTTCTTCTGCCATGCTGTCATTGGATTTTATTGATGTAACATCTAGATTTGTTTGGGGCATTTTCTTCCCTTGTTTTCTCATATTGTTCAGGAATCAGTGGGTCATTAAGATATTGCAGATTTCCTCTATCGACTTATAATGTCCCTGAAGATTGCTAGTATATCCCCTCTTATCCTTCAGTAGCCTGAAGTCTTGGAGGAAGTTGATAATGCGGAGCTCCACGAAGAAGCTGCCTCTCTAGGGGTGGTGACCCTCAGGTGGGGTATATTCCCTGCTAGTGGGCAGAGGTGCCTCCACTTTTTGACCAATGGTCATCCAACAGGGAACTAGGCTGCAGGCTGAGGCAAGGCCTGTTTGTGCCTGTGTCTCTGGTTTTACCATCCTTGTGGGAAAACCTCATCCGGCAGGGAAGACTCACCGGTGGGGAGATCTCGCTGGTCAGTTCCCCTCCTAGAGGTTCCCCTCAATCTACAACTACCGCCTGGGCTGGGCTGTCTTCCTCTGCAACATTCCCAGGGGCCCGGACATACCTCCTGGGCCTGGGAGCCTCACCCTTCGCAGGCAAGTCTCCTTAGGCTGCCTCTCCCAGAGACTCTGCCCGCAGTTCTGGAAACTTCGCTCCGCCCCTAGGCGTGTCTCTGTGCAGCTCTTCCAGCAAGAAGCCACCTAGCTCCTGGGACCCTGCTCTGCACCTAATTGCCTGGCTCTGTGGCCCCTCCTCTGAGCCGCCACCTGGAGCCCCGTACAATATCTCCGAAACCCAGAGACCCACTACACATCTCCTCCTCCAGACAGGTGCCCGGTTTCCAATGCAGTCACTAGGAGTCCAAGGAACTCACTTCACATCTCTTCCTCCCGCCAACCACCCGTAGCCCTAGGCAGTCACTCCAAATCCAAGTGACCCGCCCTGTTCCTCCTCCTTCTCGGGGTAGCCACCCAGGTGTTCAGGAGCGGTGGCTCTGAGACCAAGTGACCCACCGCGCTCCTCCTCCAGGCAGGCCACCAGTGTTCAGGAGCGGTCGCTTTTAGTCCATCAACTCACCACTTGCCTCCTCCTCTGGCAACCACCTGTGGCTCTGATGCAGTCACTCCTAGACCAAGCGACCCACCGCACTTCTCCTCTTCCTCCGGGCAACACCCCCAGTGTTCAGGAGCGCTCGCTATGAGTTCAAACAGCTCGCCATGCTGCTCGTCCTCTGGCAACTGCCTGTAGCTCTGATGCAGTCACTCCTAGACCAAGCGACCCACTGCGCTCCTCCTACAGGCAGGCCACCGGTGTTCAGGAGCGGTTGTTCTGAGTTCAAACAGCTCACCACGCAGCTCCTCCTCTGGCAACCGCCTGTGGCTCTGATGCAGTCAGTCCTAGACCAAGCGACCCGGCAAGCTCCTCCTTTTCCTCCAGGCAGCCCCCCGGTATTCAGAAGTGGTCATTCTGAGTTCCAACAGCTCACCACGCAGCTCCTCCTCAGGCCGCTGCCTGGAGCCCCAGTGGTTGCTCCGAGTCCAAGCGCTGTGCTGAGCCGCCTCCTCTATGATGATCCCAGTTGTCCGTGTTTACCGCTCCAGCAGAGGAGGGGTGTCTCGTCGAGCAACTCTACTTCACAAAGTTCCCTGCGTTCCGGGGCTACCGCCCCATCCAGGACACCTCCCCAACGGGAGAGACTCACCCAGCGGCTTTGAGTTGGTCCCAAGTCTCTCACTATCTCCTCTTTTGAATCTTTCGTCCTGGAGCAACGTGAAATGCAGCCGCCCTCTAGTCCGCCATCTTGAAAAACCAAAATATTTAATCTTGAAAATAAAGTTTCCCAAACAGAGAAGATGGTAAGAAATCATGAACAGAATCTCCAAGAACTATGGGACATCATGAAAAGACCAAATTTAAGAATTATTGGGATTGAGGAAGGCACAGAGATACAAACCAAAGGAAATGAACAACCTATTCAATGAAATACTATCAGAAAATTTCCCAAACCTGAAGAATGAAATAGAAAATCAAATACAAGAGGCTGACAGAACACCAAATGCACAGATTCACAACAGATCTACACCAAGACACATTATAATGAAAATGCCTAACATTCAAAATAAAGATAGGATTTTGAAGGCCCCGAGAGAAAAGCATCAGATTACATATAGGGGGAGACCAATACGGATAGCAACCGACTTCTGAACCCAGACTCTAAAAGCTAGAAGGGCCTGGAACAACATATTTCAAGCTCTGAAAGAACATGGTTGCCAACCAAGAATCCTATACCCAGCAAAACTAACCTTCGGATTTGAAAATGAAATAAAATCCTTCCATGATAAACAAAAGTTAAAAGAATTTACAAATAGAAAGCCTGCACTACAGAATGTTCTCAGCAAAATATTCCATGAGGAGGAAATGAAAAACAACAATGTAAGTCAGCAAAGGGAGGAACTACCTTAGAGAAAAACCACTCAAAGGAGAAACCAAGCCACTTAAAAACCAAAAATAAGCCAAATGACTGGGAATACAAATCATATCTCAATAATAAACCAGAACGTTAATGGCCTAAACTCATCAATCAAAAGACATAGACTGGCAGAATGGATTAAAAAGAACCCAACAATATGCTGCCTGCAAGAGACTCATCTCATAGAAAAAGACATCCACAGACTAAAGGTGAAAGGATGGGAAAAAACCTACCACACACATAGACTCAGTAAAAAAGCAGGGGTTTCCATCCTTATATCAGATAAAGTGGACTTCAAGCCAAAGCTAGTCAGAAGGGATAAAGAAGGACATTTCATACTACTTAAGGGAACCATAAATCAGGAAGACATAACGATAGTAAATATTTATGCCCCAAACAATGGTGCATCCCTGTACATCAAACAAATCCTTCTCAATTTTCTGAATCACACAGACCACAACACAATAATTCTGGGTGACTTTAATGCACCACTGTCACCACTAGATAGATCTTCCAACAAAAACTGAACAAAGAAACCATAGAACTCAATAACACAATCAATAACCTAGACTTAATAGACATATATAGAATATTCCATCCATCAACAAGCGGATTCACTTTCTTGTCAGCAGCACATGGAACCTTCTCAAAAATAGACCATATGTTATGCTACAAAGTAGCCCTTAGGAAATGCAAAAAAATAGAGATACTGCCATGTGTTCTTTAGATCATAATGGACTGAGAGTAGAAATCAATGACAAAATAAAAAAGAGAAATTACTCCAACACCTGGAGACTAAATAATATGCTATTGAATGAAACATGGATAACAAAAAACATCAAGGAGGAGATAAAAAAATTCCTAGAGGTCAATGAGAATGATGATACAACATATGAAAATCTCTGGGACACTATGAAAGCAGTACTAAGAGGAAAGTTCATTGCATGGAGTGCATTCCAGAAAAGAATGAAAAGTCAACAACTAAATGACCTAAGATTACAGCTCAAAGCCCTAGAAAAAGAAGAACAGAGCAACAGCAAAAGTAATAGAAGACAGGAAATAATTCAAATCAGAGCTGAAATCAATGAAATTGAAACAAAAGAAACAATTCAAAAAATTGACAAAACAAAAAGTTGGTTCTTTGAGAAAGTAAACAAAATAGACAAAACCTTAGCCACACTAACAAAGAGAAGGAGAGAGAAAACTCAAATTACTAAAATTCGTGATGAAAAAGGAAATATCATGACAGACATCACTGAGATACAGAACATAATGAGAAGCTACTTTGAAAATCTGTATTCCAACAAAATAGAAACTACCGAAGACATTGACAAATTTCTAGAGACATATGTTCCTCCCAAACTGAACCAGGAGGTCATACACAATTTAAACAAATCAATATCATGCAATGAAATAGAAGAAGCCATTAAAAACCTACCATCCAAGAAAAGCCCAGGACCAGATGGATTCTCAGCCGAGTTCTACAAGACCTTCAAAGAAGATCTCATTCCAATACTTCTCAAAGTATTCCAGGAAATAGAAATGGAAGGTACCCTACCAAACTCATTCTATGAAGCTAATATCACCCTCATACCCAAACCAGGAAAAGACACATCAAGGAAAGAAAATTTTAGATCAATATCCTTGATGAATATAGATGTAAAGATCCTTAACAAAATATTGGCAAACTGTATCCAAAAGCATATTAAGAAAATCGTGCACCACGATCAAGTGGGGCTCATCCCTGGATTGCAAGGATGGTTTAACATCCGTAAATCAATAAACGTAATCCATCATGTCAATAGACTTAAGGATAAGAATCATATGGTTATTTCAATTGACGCAGAAAAAGCATTCGACAGAATACAACACCCCTTCATGCTCAAAACACTAGAAAAAATAGGGATAGTAGGAACATACCTGAACATTGTAAAGGCTATTTATGCTAAGCCCAGGCCAACATCATTCTTTATGGAGAAAAACCAAAACTATTCCCTTTAAAAATGGGAACAAGACAGGGATGTCTTCTTTTACCACTTCTATTCAACATTGTCCTCGAAACTCTAGCCAGAGCAATTAGGCAGACTAAAGAAATTAAAGGGATACAAATAGAAAAAGAGGAACTTAAGCTGTCACTATTTGCAGATGACATGATTCTATATTTAGAGGATCCAAAAAACTCCTCCAGAAAACTTCTAGACATCATCTATGAATTCAGCAAAATGGCAGGCTGTTGCGCTCCCTGCCTGCAGAGAGACGAGACACAAACCTGGTTCTTTTGAGCTCTTTATTTTGCGCGCATACTTCCTCCTCTTTGTTCTCCCTTTGTTCTCCTTCCGCAGCTCAATATATACAATCCTTTAACCAATCAGATACAAGTGCATGCGGGGAGAGCGTGGACAGGTACAGAGAGGCAATTAGGGCATACACTAGACATGCAGTGTTTACAAAGGAGCCTAACCAATCCGAACAACTTCCTCAAAGTGACGCTAGTTGTTGTCTCACAAGTCAGCTGCATGCAGCCGCACTGGCAAGCTGCCAGGCGCCATCTTGGATACGCATCTAAGTAAGCCAAGCCAGCTATGCCACACCCAGGCAGCCAAGCCACACCTAGGGCCAGGGGTCCGCGGCGCCCCGACAGTTCCCCCTTTTTTCTTTTACAAGAAAAAGGCTCGGGACCGTGCCTGTCTTAGGCGGAGTGGTCGACCACCGTCCTTACCCGTCATCGGATAACTGCAGAGCATGCTACAGCTCCTGTCTTAGTTTGGTACGGGATCACCTCCTTCCTTACCCGTATGACTACCAGTCCAGCATCGTGAGCCATACTTGTGGGGAACTGCCGACCTCTAGGGCGGCCATGGCCTGATGGAAGATGATGCGATCTCTATCTTGATCTTGGCGCATGCGCATGATAAAGCGTGTGAGGAAGACAACAGCAATAATCATCAACATACAAAAAGCTCCCATTCCTGCCCATTGCTTTACAAAACTGAAAGAAGAGGATAACCAACTTAGCACTTCAGACATTGGGGCTATATCAACTCTAGTAGCGTTAAGGCTAACAATTTGAGATCTAAGAATAGCAGTAAGATTATCAAATTTATAAGACCAGTTGGTACGTAGCTGAACAGATAAGATCCTAGACAAGTCTGCTGCATAACTAAAGTTATGGTAAGCTACAGGTGTAACGCACAGTCCCGTCAGATGATAAATACATCCCACGTTTAACAGTTCTTGTAAGATATCCATCTGTTCCTGAAGCAAGTCCACTCGCTGGTTTACTAAAAGAATCCCTGTTTTTAAGTGTTGATCCACTGCTTGCTGAGTAGATAAGGCAGTAGCAGTCTGCTGAACCACATTATTGAGCGTAGCTGCAGACTGCACTGACGTAGTTAAAGCTACAGCCGCCGCAGTGGCCGCTGCCGCTGATGCAACTACGGCGGTGATGACTGCTGCGGTGATTCCAAAATCTCTCTTATTTCTGGAAAGCAATACTGGCAATTCATCATCCGTAACAGAGACTGGCATAGGCAAGAAGGTAGGAATACGCATAATGACAGCTCGGTAATATTTTGTTGCGTCCCAACACTGAGAAAGATAGCAATTAGTTCCAGAGCAGTTGAGGGTCGTGCCATTAGAAACATTAGTTAATAGGAACATAAAAGGAGGGTAGACACATACAGGAGTGGAATACAATGTTACAGTATTGTTACAAGCTATCTTATTGACCTGGGAAGGGCCTGTGCCCATATAATCTGAAGTGTGATTCCAATAACAGGCCTTAAACGAACCTCCTTGCAGAGCAAACAAAGGCTGAAGATTAGTATATCCTGCTTGGGAAGTAAATAGAAACCAATTATCAAAAGGATTTATACTTTGGCAAAAACCAAAGTAGGCGAGGTTTTGGATAAAATTGTTTACAGATTGCTGGTATGTAAAGTTTGGGGTGAAATAAAATCCATGTTGAATAGGAGCTGCTCTTTCAGCATGTTGGCAACCTGTCCAAACGGGAGGACTAGAAAATTTGGGATCACAAGGAGGGAAAATACGAGGTGTATGAAATCCAGTAGATGGCAGTTTTAGTCGCTTTGGAATCAATCCTTCAAGAAAGACAACTTGCCCTGAAGTAATAACCTTACTTGTCCCTGTAACTTTACCCTGGGTTATAGTCATACTCTCTTGGAAACCAATCCCTTTAGTAGGCTGTCTTAAAAATAACCCTTGCACTTCACGCTGTAATTGAATGCAAGGCCTAAAAGAAGCGTCATTAACAAATTTGTTATTGGTAGAGATATCAAAGCAAAGGGTACCTGGCAAAGAAAGGGTAGAAAAATTATAAGGTTCTTCCTTGGGATCCATGATGACAGTTGGCAATCCAGTCCTAGGTCCTGTAGAAAACAAAGGTGGGAGGGTAGAGGAGGTGTTAGTTAGCGGCAAAGGATATGGCCAAGCTTTAACTATTGCCCACAGGTCTCGAGTCTTCACCGGCGTCATTGTCATCATCAATAGGATGCTTATCAGCACGATGTTCTTCATCATTGCTTTGATGCACCAGTCTAGTCAACCTTTCAGGTATCCAGATCGGTGTTTGCTGATCCTGCGGGAAGACACAAACAGACCCTCGGACCCACCGAAGAACTGGATCTGGGCCTTTCCATGTTCCTGTGAGAATATCTTTCCATTTTACCCACACTTGAGTACTTGTGGGATTAGCATGCCTCTCTGCAGCCGTACTTCCAATCTTATCCACATTTAAAAAATTTAAAATGAAAAGTACTAAATTTAGTTTATCTTTAGGTGCTCTAAAGTCAGCACCTATTCCCCCTTTTTGTTTTATTAAACAATTTTTTAACGTTAAATGAGTGCGTTCCACTATGCCTTGTCCTTGAGGATTATAGGGAATTCCTGTGATAAGCTGTATACCAAAATTTTGTGTAAATTGAAGGAAACTTTTGGATGTGTAAGCCGGCCCATTATCAGTTTTGATGATTTTTGGAACGCCCCAGGCTGCAAATGCTTGTAAACAATGTTGTATAACATCTTTAACCTTTTCACCAGTGTGAGCAGAAGCCATGATCACCCCTGAAGCGGTGTCTACTGAAACATGAACATACTTAAGGTTTCCAAATTCTGAAAAATGAGTAACATCCATTTGCCAAATATGATTGGGTAACAGTCCCCTGGGATTTACCCCAACAGACTGTACTGGTGATAGAGGAGCACAGTGTTGACATGTTTTAACAATCTGTCTGGCAAGATCCTTAGAAATATTAAACTTTCTTCTAAGAGTGGTAGAATTAACATGAAATTGAGAATGAAACAGCTTAGCTTGTTCTGTTACTGTAAAAGCAAAGATAGTTTTTGTAGCCTTATCAGCTTGAGCATTTGCTTTAGCTAGTGGTCCTGGCAGTCCAGAATGAGCTCTAATATGTCCTACATAAAAGGGATCCTTGCGGTCTAAAATTAAGGCACGCAAAGTTCGAAAATAAGGAGTAACTGCAGATCCATCAGGAATGTATGGCACAGTTTCTAAACAAGGCACTGATTGTACCACATAATAACTATCAGATAACAAATTAAAAGGCTGATTTACCATGATATTAAATGCTAAGACTACTGCAGCAAGTTCTACCACTTGAGCAGATGAAGGAGGAAGAATTATAGTTTCAATTTTATCACCAATTATCACTGCTCCCACTCCATTCTTAGATCCATCAGTGAATATAGTTTGACAATGAGGCAAAGGCTGTGTTTTAGTAACTTTTGGAAATATAATTGGAACATTTTTACAAAATTGTATCCAGGGATGTTTAGGATAATGGTTATCAAATGTTGCTGTAGTTGAGCAATACAAAACAGCCCAGTCATCATCATGTTGAATTAACCACTGAACTTGTAGTTTGGTATAGGGGATAATAATGACCTTAGGGTGGCCTCCAAATATAGTAACGCAGGCCTCTAACCCCTTATAAATCAACTGAGCTATTGCTTTTGGAAATGTTTGTAATTGTTTTGTAGGCGATGCTGGGAGATTAATACTCTGTAAAGGTCCTCCCTGCCACAGAATTCCATATGGACTATGTTGTTCTGAGATAATAATCAACATAAGAGGCTGGGATGGATCACACCTATCTGTGTAATCCGTTTGTAATCTTTGTTCCACTATAGCAATGACTCTTTTTCCTTCTGAAGTAAGGACTCTTGGAGAGTTAAGATCAGGATCTCCCTTAAGTATATCAAATAAAGGCTTCAATTCTCCTGTGGTAAGCTTTAAATATGGTCTAACCCAATTAATATCCCCAAGAAGTTTTTGAAAATCATTTAAAGTTTTAAGTGCACCAGTTCTAATAGTTAGCTTTAAGGGCCTTACCATAGTAGCTGTAAGTTTGGTACCTAGATATTCTTGTGCTTCTCCCATTTGTAGTTTTTCTGGAGAAATATTTAAACTATACTGTTTTAAGGTGGAGATCAATATTTGCAAGGCATTTTCTAACGATTGTTTGTTTTTATGACAGATAAGGATATCATCCATATAATGATAAATCAGTAAATCTGGAAAGTCATTTCTTATAGGTTTCAAAGCTTTGTCTACATATATCTGGCACAACGTAGGACTATTAGCCATGCCCTGTGGCAATACAGTCCATTCAAATCTCTGGTCAGGCTGTGCATGATTGAGAGAGGGTAAAGTAAACGCAAACCGCCAACAATCCCTTTTGTGTAACGGAATAGAGAAGAAGCAATCTTTCAAATCTAAAATAATAGTAGGCCAATTTTTTGGAAGAGCTGTAACTAGAGGCAATCCTCTTTGTATAGGACCCATGGGAAACATTTGAGCATTAATGGCTCTCAGGTCATGTAATAGTCTCCATTTACCGGATTTCTTTTTTATGACAAATATAGGGGTATTCCAAGGAGAAGTAGAGGGTTGTAAATGTCCTGCCTGAAATTGTTCTTTTACTAGATCATGAGCCGCTTGTAACTTTTTTGTAGTAAGGGGCCACTGTGGGATCCATTGTGGCTCATTATTTTTCCAAACTATTGGAATCGGTGTAACAACAGTGGCCCCTACGAAAAACCCAAACCCTGAAAGTTATTTTTTGGAGGAGGCAATGGCAAGGGCTGTAACAATCCCTGTTGTCCTCGTCCTAGTCCTTGGCCTTTAGTATATTGCATTTTCTTCATCATATGTTGTACAGGCTCAGAATTAATATTTGTAGTTAATTTGGCATTCATTTGGGTGAGGACATCTCTTCCCCATAAAGAGATAGGTATTTTACAGACATATGGTTGAAAAATTCCTGAATGTCCTTCATTGTCTCTCCACGACAACGAAGCTGCACTTTGGCCAGGCGACTGAGCTACACCTAACCCTTGTAGGTTCTGACTAGCTGTAATTACTGGCCATCCTTTAGGCCAAACAGCCTCACTGATTATACTTTTATCAGCTCCTGTGTCTAATAGCCCTATGAAAGGTTTGTGCCCTACTATCAATTGCATGATAGGCCTGTCTTGAAGATCCATAGTAAAATTAGCCCAGGGTCCTCCAGTAGACCTGAATCCTTTAGCTCCTCTTATTGTCTGCTTACTAGGCCACTGGGAATGCTGACTAGGTAAAACTAACATCTGTGCTATCCTATCTCCCGGGGAAATGACTGTAATCCCATTAGGTGAAGAAATTATAGCCTTAACTTGTCCTTTAAAATCAGGGTCAATTACTCCTGGATGGACTATCAGACCTCTTAAAGTAGAGGAACTCCTACCTAAAAGCAACCCTACTGAATCTGCAGGAATATCACCTTCCCAGTCCGTGTCTATCATCTGAATTCCCATATCTGGTGTTAGTACAAGTCTGGAGGTGGCACAGACGTCCAATCCTGCACTTCCTGTGATTGCCCTTCTTTTTTGATTTTCATCCCTTTTTCTGTTGGCGGGTACCATTGACGCGGCATCTGCTGAATTACCCCGTATATTTGTTGCGGGCCCCGGGGAGGGCCCCTCACCCCGTTTTTTTGTAACTTGGGGTTTGGTGGCAATGGGTTTCCTTCTTTATCTCTTACAGAGTAACATTCTCTCGCCCAATGATTTCCCTTTTTACATCGGGGACAAATGCCCGGGGCTGGATTGTGGCTAGGATTTTGCACAGGAGCTTTATAAGGATAAGTAGCCTTCAGATGACCCATGTGTCCACATACAAAACAGGAACCTAGAGGTCCTCTCTTAAACCCTTGCTTTCCTTGACCACCTAAAGCTAAGGCTGTAGTAAGCGCTGAGGTCTGTCTGTCAATTGCAGCCACAAATGCAGCACTCTGTCCAGTGGACTCATTAATATCCTTACAAACTCTTATATAAGTGGATAAATCTTTAGATTTCCATGGTCTAATAGCTTCCTTACACCATTTATTAGCTTGTTCATAGGCTAACTGTTTTATCAAAGGCATTGCTTGGTCAGCGTCTCCAAAAATTCTTGAAGCTGTTTGAATTAATCTGTCTACAAAGTCTGCATAAGGCTCATTACTTCCCTGGGTCACCTTGGACAATTGTCCCTGTAAGTCTCCAGATCCTTGTAAGGTTTTCCATGCTTTGGTAGCAGCCACAGCAATTTGAGCAAACACTGCTGGATGGTAATTAAGCTGTGCCTGTAACCCTTCATATGGTCCTGTTCCCATTAACATATCTCTATCTATCTGTGGATTCCCTGCTGCTGCATTATGCCTTGCAGTATCCATGGAAAGCTCTTGCCAGGCTGTTTTCCACATAAGGTACTGTCCTCCTGATAAAGTGGCTCTAGCTAAATTAGCCCAATCTAAAGGTATGAGATTCTGAGACATCATAGTTTCTACCAGAGCCACTGTAAAGGCAGATTGAGGGCCATAAGTACTTACTGCCTCCTTTAATTGTTTTACAATTTTAAAGTCTAGTGGTTGATGGAAACGTTGATTTTGTACATCCTCAAACACCGGAAACATGGTGGGTGTATGAGATGCCCAGTCTAGGTGTCTGTTAGATTGCTCCCCATCCATAGAGTCCCTGGGAGGTGCATTAGGTATTAAAGGCACTAGGGGGCGCTCGGCCCGCGTGGTTAACTTCTCAAGAGCTTTTTCTAACTCCCCCCCTGACAGTTCCCCTTCTGACTCTTTTCCCTCATCTGAGTCATACTTCCCCTCCGAGCGGTGAGAACGCTCCTCTTTAATTTCTTCTAAAACCTGGCTTCCCTCTTCTAGGGGTCCCTTAATATTTCGTTTGTCTTTATGTTGTAGGCAAGATTTTATCAGAGACCAAATGGCCAGTGTTCCCACCAGTAATGTTTTTTGTCTATCTGCTATTCTTAAATCCTCTCCCAAATGCTCCCACTGAGGAATGTTTAATAAACCTTCATCTAAGAACCACGGAGAGACTTTTTCTATGGTATCCAGGAACATTCGTGCTGTTTTTGTTTTTAACGGTGTTCCATGGTTCTTTAACAGCTCTCTAAGAGGCTGCTGCATTCTATTTTTAGACAGTTCTGTTCCCATGATTAAAACTTGCAACACTAAGAGCTAACCCAATCACACGAACAAACCACACAATTGATGTAACAAAGACATTTACTACACAGAAAATCTACCACCACTTCATACACACAGACAACACAAAACCCCTTGGTTAGTCACTGTTCCGTGAACTTTTATAACTAGTCGCTGCACCGCGAACTTTAACTAGTCGCTGTTCCGCGAACTTTTATAACTAGTCGCTGCTCCGCGAACCTTTATAACTAGTCGCTGCACCGCGAACTTTAACTAGTCGCTGTTGCGCGAACTTTTAAGGCCTTTTTACTGTTTAATTTACTTTATTAAATACTTACCTTATACTTACTCTAGAGTTATTTTTAGGGTTCCCGGGATTCGGCGCCACCTGTTGCGCTCCCTGCCCGCAGAGAGACGAGACGCAAACCTGGTTCTTTTGAGCTCTTTATTTTGCGCGCATACTTCCTCCTCTTTGTTCTCCCTTTGTTCTCCTTCCGCAGCTCAATATATACAATCCTTTAACCAATCAGATACAAGTGCATGTGGGGAGAGCGTGGACAGGTACAGAGAGGCAATTAGGGCATACACTAGACATGCAGTGTTTACAAAGGAGCCTAACCAATCCGAACAACTTCCTCAAAGTGACGCTAGTTGTTGTCTCACAAGTCAGCTGCATGCAGCCGCACTGGCAAGCTGCCAGGCGCCATCTTGGATACGCATCTAAGTAAGCCAAGCCAGCTATGCCACACCCAGGCAGCCAAGCCACACCTAGGGCCAGGGGTCCGCGGCGCCCCGACAGCAGGCTATAAAATCAACACGCATAAATCTAAAGCATTTTTATATGCAAGCAATGAAACAACTGAAAGGGAAATGAGGAAAAGAACTCCATTTGCAATAGTCTCAAAAAAAATAAAATACTTGGGAATCAATCTAACCAAAGAGGTAAAAGATCTCTACAATGAAAACTACAAAACACTGAAGAAAGAAATTGAGGAAGACCTTAGAATATGGAAAGATGTCCCATGTTCTTGGATAGGCAGAATTAATATTGTCAAAATGGCCATACTACCAAAAGTGCTATATAGATTCAATGCAATTCCAATTAAAATCCCAATGATGTACCTTGCAGAAATAGAGCAAGCAATTATGAAATTCATCTGGAAGAATAAAAAACCCAGAATAGCTAAAGCAATCCTTAGCAGGAAGAATGAATTAGGGGGTATCGCAATACCAGAACTTCAACTATACTACAAAGCAATAGGAACAAAAACGGCATAGTATTGGTACCAAAATAGACAGGTAGATCAATGGTACAGAATAGAGGACACGGACACAAACCCAAATAAATACAATTTTCTCATACTAGACAAAGGTGCCAAAAATATGCAATGGAGAAAAGATAGTCTCTTCAACAAATGGTGCTGGGAAAACTGGAATTCCATATGCAACAGAATGAAACTAAACCCCTATCTCTCATCCTGCACAAAAATCAACTCACAATGGATCAAGGACCTTGAAATCAGACCAGAGACCTTGCATCTTATAGAAGAAAAAGTAGGTCCAAATCTTCACCTTGTTGGCCTAGGATCAGACTTCCTTAACAGGACTCCCATAGCACAAGAAATAAAAGCAAGAATCAACAACTGGGATAGATTCAAACTAAATAGCTTTCTCTCAGCAAAGGAAACTATCAGCAATGTGAAGAGACAGCCTACAGAGTGGGAGAAAATCTTTGCCACTCATACTTCAGATAGAGCACTTATTTCCAGAATATATAAAGAACTCAAAAAACTCTACACCAAGAATACAAATAACCCAATCAACAAATAGGCTAAGGATATGAACAGATGCTTCACAGAAGAAGATCTACAAGCAATCAACAAACATATGGAAAAATGTTCACCATCTCTAGTAATAAGAGAAATGCAAATCAAAACTACCTTAATATTTCATCTCACTCCGAGTAGAATGGTGATTATCAAGAATACAAGCAACAATAGTTGTTGGAGAGCATGTGGGGAAAAAGGTACACTCATACATTGCTGGTGGGGTTGCAAATTAGTGCAGCCACTCTGGAAAGCAGTGTGGAGATTCCTTAGAAAACTTGGAATGGAATCACCATTTGACCCAGCTATCCCACTCCTCGGCCTATACCCAAAAGACTTAAAATCAGCATACAACAGAGATACAGCCACAACAATGTTCATAGCTGCTCAATTCACAATAGCCAGACTTGGAACCAACCTAGATATCCTTCAATTGATGAATGGATAAGGTAACTGTTGTATATATATATACAATGGAATATTACTTCAACATAAAGAATAATAAAATTATGGCATTTGCAGACAAATGGATGAAATTTGAGAATATCATGGTGAGATAAGCCAATCTCAAAGATCCAAAAGGCGAATGATCTCACTGACAAGCGGATGATGACATATATTGGGGGTGGGAGGGGGGCAAGAATGGAGAAGGAGGGACTGTATAGAAGGAAAAGAGGGGTGGGAGGGGTGGGGGAGAAGGAAAAAATAACAGGATGAATCAAACATTATTACCCTATGTAAATGTATGATTATGCAAATGGTATGCTGTTACTCCATGTACAAACAGAAACAACAGGTATCCCATTTGTTACAATAAAAATAAATTAAAATAAAAAAAACAAAACAAAAAAATGAAAAAAAAGAGTTTGTAAGGAAAGGAGATTGGTAGCTCTGGTATCTGGGAATAGAATCTTTCTAGATTTAGTGGACAAGCTGACATTTGGGCAACATGAATGGGAAATTCTAGGTTTAGGTTTTTAAGCTTAATGTTTGAATATAATGGTGCATCTCATGTTAGAAATATTTTGTTTGCTAAGAGGTAATTTATTTATGTTTTATTTTTTGTGATAATGGGGATCAAATCCAGGGACTCATAAAAAGAGGTATTTAAGATTAGGAGAAGAGACTCTGGAAGAAACACTATTGTGCTGGCAAACTGGAATGTGTGTAGTGTGACACATATGCATGTAGGTATTCCTGCAGCATTCATCTCCAGGGTGATACTTACTGAAAAGAAACACATGCAGGTCTGTATCATGCACACTAATGGTTCCCACTGCTTCCAGGGTTGAGGTCTCCAGAGACTGGGCCTCAGAGTCCAGGGATAAGCAATGGGGAATAGAGAGTTTTGTGGCATGTTTTAGTCTGTGAGTGAACCTTGTGAAGAAAAGAGCCAACGGTGCTTTACTAAGAACCTGATCCTCCACACTGCTGGGCTGAATTTAGGCTCTGTGTGGTGGGCTGTGATAACCAACTGTGAGCAATAATGTCCTATTATGTCTCAATGTCCTCTTTGCTTTATATGTTGCATGAAAAAGGAGCATGAAGTTCCCTGATTATTCTTTACAAACAGCTTTCCTATTATATAAGCCTTATTAAGACAGAGGATTAAGGACATCTTTTTGGCCAACTTGTTGTTTTGCTCTTGCAGGTGATCTTCTAGAGGAGTATATTCCTACCAGAGAAAAATGGGTAAAGCTTTGTGTAAGACTTTCACACTAACTTAGATGACTAACCCTCTAAGTTTCCATTTCTCTTTCACACAGATCACAGCATCGCCCACCTTCAACTACTATGTGTGGTGTGCAGGTGAGGAAAACTCTGTAAATAGTAGTTTATTTCATGAAATATCATACTTATATTCAAAAGAGTCAGAAGAAAAGAGTGAGCTGTGCATCACCTGTTGGGATCTGAGAGGTACCTAAAGGCAAGAGCAAGATGGAGGGTATATTGTACACAGAATGGGGTTATTGTGCAGGGAGTGACTTCCTCCTTCCTGTAAGGAATCCCAGGCAGAGGGAAATCTGTGGCAAATGGAAAGTGAAGTCTTGATTTTCCCCCTGTTCTTCTCCTCTGCCTTCTGGGTGGCATTTAGTAACCACTGGTGATTTAAAGGAAGGGAGATTAGGTTTCTATCTTTGCACATCTTCTGAGTCCTGTCTTGGTCTGTTTTTATATACTTCACCCCGTGACAAGCTCTTTATATTTTTTTCTTGGATTATTGAAGTAACTTTCAAATAGTTTCCTGCTAATTTCATTAGCCTGTACCAAGTTGTCCTGAAAACTGGTGTTTCTATAAAGCTTTGGTAATTTTACTCTTTCTTTAGTTCACCCACCTCCAGTTGTTTTTTTCTTACCAGCAAAATGAGATTGAACTAGTCAGATTGGCAGTGTGTCTGATGGCCCTACCTTTGTTACCTCTACTCAATAATTCTTTTGAAAGTACTCTAACTTTTATCTTTTGGACTCTTCTCTCTCTTTTGTGTGTGTGTGTGTGTGTGTGTGTGTGTGTGTGTGTGTGTATTATTATGATGTAGTAATGTTTTTCCTTCCTCATTGGTTGTGGAAATTTTATCTTTGACAAGATTCATTTTCCATTTTACTTCACAAAACTTTTGTTATTATTTTTAGCTGAGTATAATATTGATTCTCAAGCAACAATAAAAAATGTTTTTGTCATATTCCTTTGTTACTGTGCCCATGGTAGCACCAGAATAAAGGTGGAGGGATGCTGACTAACATCTACCCCACAATCTGTATCAGTTCTCCATGGAGTTGTCACAAATGAACAGACATTCTAAGTAAAAATAGTATATTTGACTTGCAAATGAAGTGCCAATATGAAATCTCCTCAGATTTCTTCTAATCCAATTCAAGTGCCTAAGCTCCCTGTATTTAGAAATTATAGTCACCAACATACTGTTTGAAGTTGATTTGAACAGAAGGTAATTGACCTGAGCTCAATAAGATCAAAGGTTTTGCTTCTTTTATTCATTATTCTTTCCTTATTTCCTAGAACAGTGCCTGACGATTACAATGTGTAAATATATATTTATTGAGTAAACTAAAAAGGAAGGAAGACAAGAGGAAAGAACAGCCCATCTTTCTAAAGAGAAGATGGTAATCCACAAACTCAGATTGAAGAAAATAAAAAAAATGTATTTCTTCCCCAAGAACAGGAAAACTATGTAAATATCTCTGTCACCTCAACAGGACAGACCAATGAGGACCTTAGAGACTAATAGCTCTGGGTCTGTGAGTGAGTTCCTCCTCCTGGGCTTCCCCTGCAGCTGGGAGATCCAGATCCTTCTCTTCGTGATCTTTTCCCTCATCTACCTGCTGACTCTCACAGGGAACACGTCTATCATCTGTGCTGTGTGGTCCAGTCGGAAGCTCCACACACCCATGTACGTCCTCCTGGCCAACTTCTCCTTCCTGGAGGTCTGCTATGTCAGCTCTGATGTGCCCCAAATGTTGGCCAACCTTATCTCCCAGACCAAGAGCATATCCTATGCTGGCTGCCTGCTCCAGTTCTACTTCTTCTTCTCCATGTGTGCTGCTGAGAGCTTATTTCTGTCGGCCTTGTCTTTTGATCGATTTCTTGCCATTTGTAGACCTTTGCACTATTCCATCATAATGACCAATCGCCTGTGTGCTTGGTTAGTCATCTTCTGCTGGTTGGGTGGCTTTCTTTGGTTATTGACCCCTGTGACCCTAATATCTCAGGTCCCCTTCTGTGGTCCAAACACTATTGACCACTTTCTCTGTGATTTGGCGCCTTTGCTGGCATTGTCCTGTGCTCCTGTACCTGGAATTACCTTGGCTTGTGGTGTCATCAGCTCTCTCATCATCTTCCTTACCTTCCTGTACATCCTTGGTACTTATTTCTGTGTCCTAAGCACAGTGTTAAATGTGCCTTCAGTTTTGGGAAGGCGCAAGGCTTTCTCAACTTGTGCCTCCCACCTTGCTGTGGTGTCTCTGTTCTATGGTTCGGTCATGGTGATGTATGTTAGCCCAGGTTCTGGGGACTATCATGGGATGCAGAAATTTGTGACTTTGTTCTATGCTTTGGCAACTCCATTCTTTAACCCCATTATCTACAACTTCTGGAACAAAGATATGAAGGAGGCATTAAAGAAATTTCTCTATGTCTTATGATAGGAAATCTCTATGGGACTCAAGAGTCAAATTTAAAATAATCTTAATGTTTAGGAGGATGAAAAGATCACAAGGCAGATGAGATCAAGTTTCCACCCCCCCTTCCTCTTATTCTATTTTTATATGTTGGGGAGACAATTTTAAAGGATTCATTAGACCTATGATATAAATCTTAGGAAATTATTGCTATTATGTTCCTGATATGTCTGTACTGTATAGAGACTTCTTTGTTTTTGCACTTCAACTTAACAGGACTTTGATATACTTCTTTATGATTGAGGTTCTGCTTACTCTTTGGGTTTTTTATTTCATTCTGTTGGTGTATTTCAGCATCCTTGAATTCTGCCTTCACTGAGGCAAGTTGTAGCTAAGGCAGGAAGATCACAAGTTCAAGGGCAGCCTCAGCAACTTAGCGAGACCCTGTCTCAAAATAAATAAATAAAAAGGACAGGGTAGTTCAGTGGTAAAGTGCCCCTGGAGTCAATTTCCAGTACCCCTATTCCCAGAAAAAATGTTATTGAATGTAATGCAAATGCACAAATACTTTACTAATAATGACCGGATTAGAAGTTTAGACTAGATGAGGTGGTCAGACTAGAAAACCCCACAAAATCCAAACCTTCAACATCAGGGACAACTTTAAAACACTACCTTTGTATTCTTCATGATTCCAAATATAGATTTAGCCACAAACGGGCCCTCAATAGTGTTGATTGACAAACCCTGTTTCCTTTTAGCCTCTGCTATCACATTAGCATATCCAGGCACATGAGTGTTAGTACTCAGTGTGAGCCCAATGGCTGTAGAATTTGTGAGGTCACCACCAACCCAGGTCTAAGGTGCACTTAATTTTTCATGTAATTCTCAATAGAACTCTGGATAAGTGTTCCCCAAACTTAGTTTCTACTATCTACCCTCTTATTTTCTAGGGTAGTAGCTTAATTTACAGTATAACACTTCATGAGGTAACCTTGGGCTAAATCCTGGTCTGGGATATGTTCAGCAGTAATATTACTTCCAAATTATAGTCAAA
Organism: Sciurus carolinensis; assembly: GCF_902686445.1. Taxonomy (NCBI): domain Eukaryota; kingdom Metazoa; phylum Chordata; class Mammalia; order Rodentia; family Sciuridae; genus Sciurus; species Sciurus carolinensis. The sequence goes on along the minus strand of NC_062214.1, from coordinate 119,525,012 downwards.
TAGTTGCAGGCTTCTGTTGGATATTTTTACACAAGGGTTCACTTTAAATCCAAATGTTTCATCTTATATTTGTTAGTTTCTTTTTTAAATTAGCTCTTACCATCCTTATTCTCCAGTGGTTCCACTTACCTATAACTGGAACTTGATATCTTAACATTATAATTCCACATCTTCTTGAATGCACAACTAATCTTCGGCATCTTCCCTCTGATCCTTAGTTATCTTAACTCATCATTTTTGTCCAGGTTCAGCATGCTGTGCCTGTGATGTCATAGTAACTTCATAAATAGTCTCTCTAGTTCTGACCTTGTTGTATTTCAGAATTATCTTCTTAAACCTCCTTTCCACCAGTCCTCACCCTTATTTCCACTCTAATTATACACAGGACAAATTCCAAATTCTTCAGTTTGTATGTAATTTGAGGTTTCTCTCCACCTGTCCTCAAATTTTATTCCTTTTTTTACTAAATATATGTCCTATCCTTACTATTTGACTTATTATCTCCAACTGTAGAATAATGATAGTTTTACAAGCCAAACTTAAAATTGTTCTGTTCATACCTTGCCCATTTTTAAACAGCACTCATGAAACTTCTCTTGCCATCAGACTGCTATTTTCTGTTTTCTTTCTTTTTTTTTTTTTTGAACAGGGAGGGCAATACTGAAGTAATTCAGTTAGGAAAGAATGTGGTATACATGGGACAAAAGTGAATGGACTGGACCAATAGAGATAAATTCTTTGTAGAAAAATAAAGCAGTTGAAAGGAATAGATAGCAATGGTAGCAGGGGATGATGATCTTCTGAATAGGATGGTCTGGGAAGGCTTAACTTAAGCTGAATTTTGAGGAAAACCAAAGAAAAAAGTGAGGGAGTTGGATCTGGATTACTTCAAGTTTTCTGTGAGCAAGAAAACAAGTCAACTGAGTGTGGAAACACTAAACACGTGTGATTAGAGCACCAGCTTCAAGGGGTTGCTACTAAGAAAGGCAAGAAGATTTAGGTTCAGAAGATACACTGTTGAAAAATGTGACTGACTCAAGACTGATTTGAATATCCACGACCTGTTCAGGTTAAGATGTCTCAGATCCCAGGACTCTTTTACTCAGTGCTGATAAGAGTTAAAGACATTGCCAGGGGAGGAGCACTGTGGAAATCCTTGGAAGTGTGGTCTTTGTTGGCATTAGGCTGGTAAAAATCACACGCTTGATAGATTGCCTCAAAAAAGAACTAACATTAAGCAATTATTGTTAAAAAATAGGAAATGTTTCTCCTGGTTTTTAAAAATTGTATGTAACATATTTAATTGATTTTACACACAGAGGTAGATTTAACCAGTATTCAAGTTTTCAGTGAGGGTGGTTGTTTCCATATTAAAAAAAAATGGAATGACTTACAATGTAATGTATGTAGTTCTATAAAAATGATAGGGAGATATACTTTATATTGTCTCATGATAGAACAAGACTAAGCTATATTTGAAGTATGTACATTATCCTGAGTTTCTCATCCTGTGGTAAGACAAAGCCTGAAGCACGTCTATTGAAATAAAGGAGAAGAACATACATTTAAAATTGACTAATAAACATCCAAGTGGAGATTCAAGTAGACAGTTGGGTCTTTATGTATATGAGGTTGCATACATAAAATATGCAAGTCTTTATATGAGATTGGGGGAATGGTATTTAAAGCTATTTAATTCTTTGAGATCAATCAAAATCAGTGCAATCTAACAGTAATATAATTTGAGTCACATATATTTTTTAAAATATTCTAGTAGTCACATTAATAAAGGTAAATAGAAACAGGTAATATTTCAAGTAATATATTTAACCTAATTCACCCAAAGTATTATCACTTCAACAGTAATTGCTAAGAGCACTATTAATGAGATATTTACACCTTCTAATTACATTGGGTTCACAATCAGCATGCAACTTCATACATAGAGTGCACTTCAGTTAGGACTAGTCACCTCCATTAATGCACTTTTATGAAAATGTTCCATATGGTTCTGAATTCACTAATTCATCTCTGTTCTATTTGAGTTTGGACCTATTAGCTTCTTATAGCTGGTGTTTGATTCTGCTTGCTGAGCAATGGCTAGTTTGACATAGAGAAAAAAGATGGTAGTTGGCTTCAACCTTTTATTGGGAGATCTGGCTCTCTAACAGAAATGCCTCAGCTCAAGTCCATAAATCTAAGGTCATAATGGGCTCATTGAGGGAGGTTTGGGACTGGAAATTCATTGTTTAGAAGGGATACGATGATGCTTTAAATCATCTAGACAACCTGAATTTTCAGTACTTGAGATTTAACTGAAGAGTGTGTAGTAAGTGTCCCCACATTCTTTTGACCATAATAAAACTGATATGCTTAAACTAACTGTAGCCAGAAAGAGTGCATATTAACAGTGCAAAGAAATGTGATAAGGAAAAGATGAGAGTGAAAGACATGCGTGTTTCATGGGTGTTGTATTTGAAGGCGAAATCCCTGTTTTACATTTGCTTGTAAATGCACCTCAAACTTAAGGGAAGAATATTGAGCCTTCAAGAAGAAGACTTTGGTGTTTTCTAGGTGGTTCTTGAATGAGTGTTTGTTAATCAAAATTTGAAGGAGGAGAAAAAGAAGTACACTGAGAAAGAGAGAAGAATGATTTTCTTTCAAATTCTTGGGAGTAATACAGCCTGTATGAATTGCCTGCTCTTCCTCCTTCTCCCATTTGGGAACATACTTCTTATTCTTTGAGAATCCCTTTCCTCCTGCCTCACTCTTCTCAGATCAACATGCTGAGGACCACTTCCTCCTTGCCTTGGGTTATTGTGAATTACACCTGCAACTGTATCTTTACATTTACTGCAAGGACAGGAATCTTTGAATCTTAATGATAGTTAATAAAAGAATGACCCATCACTTACAAACATTTTGTCTTCTCTGAAGTGATATGAAGCCCACTAGCTTCTGTCATCTTTTTATCTGAAAGAGAAGGCAAAACAGATTGGTCAGATTTTCTGAAGAGATTTTCAAACATGTGTGCCCTGAATAGACAAGTTAGAAGTCTTGCAAGGAGGAATGGGGAATTTGTGAAGTAATCATTTATTACATGATGTACTACTGTGTGATATAGACTATACTCATAGATCAGAACACAGGGGAACGTTTATAGCCCCCTTTTGTAGCAGCCCTACAGACAGTAGATGCTGTACTCAAGGAGATCCCACCTGTGTCCTCTGAGAGATCCCAGGTGTGCAGGATTTTGGATTCTGAGTCATCCTGCCACAGTTTGTGCTTCATGTACAATGTAAAATCATCTTTAGGTGTTACACAAAAAGGAACAGAGCGCCAGGCAACTCTCCACTTACATATGCACCTATTTCTGGCCTTCTGTTGTACTGGAGGCTGCCCTTCAGACACAGAGGAATAATCACAGGGCACCATTCAACCCCCAGTATTTTCCTTTCACTGATAAACTCAAAGAAGAGAGGATCTCTGTGAGTCCAACAGTGAGACTGTCACCTAGTAATGACCCTGCTGGTCTGCTGCTCACCTGGCACCTCCACTGTGGTTCTAGATTAAAAAGCCAGTACCGTGTTGGATGTTACCAGTTACTTTAGACTTTGGGGGTTTCCATTTCACCCTGCGTAGTTCTTCAAGTGATGATTAAAATCTACTTCAGCAAATCCCCTAATGCTGAACTCTTACCCAATAAGAGTAACCTCTCTGACTATTCTTATCATTCAGTGTAGTGACATTAAAAGGAGGTCCTTACCATAATTGTATCATTACCTATTATATACCTGTATGGAAATACCAACCTCTACCAGATAAATATGTACAATTAAGTGTGTCAATAAAAATTAAAAAAAATTTATAGAAAGTTGGTCTCCTTTATTTCTCTGGTAGACTCCTGGAGGAGAGAAATGATGCATGCTGGTATTCTCCAGTTGCATTCAGACAGTGAGTACAGGAACTCCTGGGGTCTACGTAGCATTCAGAACCTCCTCTGACACCCTTGCACAGGTGTACTTTTATATTTTAAAATTATCCTTCCTCTGACCCAACACTCTCTCCAGGCTTTCCTATCATATTTAGATAATAGTTTCTAGTCTCTGTTAAATTTTGATTAATGTTAGCAGATTTAACACACACCATCTAATATAAGGCTCATCGCATTCTTCTGAAGAGAGCTCTACCATTTTAAAATAGTTAAACAGAAGCTTTAAAAAGCCAAGAGTTTAGACTTGATTGTGATTCAGTTTGGTTTCCTTTTGTTCCATGAATATGTCTGAAGTGAATAATTATGTCTAATACGCCAATGGCTTCAACTGGTTATGACTTTGTGGTCATTATTATGCTTTTTGGTCACTGGAAATCTTCGAATGTTATTTTGGGTTATTTAAATATTCGTACTTCAAACATTATATTTGAAAATTTATTCAGAAGTTGGGCTCTAGGGCTTCAATTCCTGTTATTTAAGTACAGCCAATTTTATTGGAACAAGGAATGCCAGGGGTAAGCAAAGATTATTCAAATTGATCATTTCCAGAAGGAACTTTCAAGGTAATGAGTTACTTTAACAAATAATTCCTGAAAATATTTTAGCAAAGTAGTTCCTGAAAAATCCCTTGTAAGGGCAAAGCTTCAGATCCTTTTCTTTCCTTGCTCCTTGAGAAGATCCACAATAGAAGCTCATGTTGACACTGGGGTTTACTTGAACTCCTGTCATGGATCTTAGAATGTGGGAGTTGGACCCCTTTCAGATGTCATCATTGGTTAGGTTCTGTAACTTGATTCACACTCCTCTCTATTAAAGACTTGAAGCTTTAGCAGAGCTATGTGGTGGCAGAAATCAGTCAGCTCTTGCCCAAGCTGACAAAGGCAGAGAAGCAGCCCAATCACTCTGCTAGTGTCCACTGGTTGCTGCAGAGGGTGGGTGACGTGGACCAAATACATTTCTGAGTAGCACTAGCCAGGTTCTTTTACTGCAGTCTCCATGTCCTGTGACTTCTTCAAGTGCTGACTCTTGGAAATACTATTGGTGTATCTAAAAGTTTTGGACTCATGGATATTTTCATATTGTACTTGGAGAATCTTTTTTTAATATCTTCCTCCAATGACCTGCTTATGGAAAAAAGTCTGTTGATTCTTTGTCACTTTGATGGTCAACCATCTAACTTTTTGAGTACAATATAAATATGTGTATGCATATTTTTCTTAATAATATTTACATTGGGATTCTGTTAGTATGTGACCTTTCCCATCAGTTCTTATCCTTTTAATTTCAGTAGTAACTTAGAAACCAGTTATCTCTGCTGTGTAACCTATTCCAAGAAGACAGTCATTCTTAAAAACAAGGGAGATTTTTAGGTGTTTGAGGTTCAGATAAATTCTTCAAACATAAGTGTGAATCCCATTTTTCTTTCGACTCTTCATGATTCTCACATTTTTCTCCTTTTCCATTACCTGCTTTCCTTGTCCTTTCTTCTCCTTCTGGAATCACTGCCAAGGTAATTAGCTGAGGCTCCATTGCATCTCCAGTTTGCTTGCTGGAGCTCACGGAGCTCAGAGAATAAAGCTCTGGGTTGCCCTATTCTGAACGTCCCAGGAAAGGCTAGACTCAGGACAGAGAGGATGTGCTGTGCTAGAGCTGTTTCTTGGGCAGGGCTTCCTCTTCCATGTGACCTCCTCCCAATTTATCATGAGTGAAAACCTAGTGAGTCTGATGCTCAGCTATTTAGGGGTTACTACCACCTGACTTATAACCTACTGGGGCTCTTTGTGGTCATTCAGGAGTAATGATCTATTTCCATAATTTTAGAGTGAGGATAATTGTTAGGGTCACTTATGAAACTAGTTGTGTTTTTATAGTCTACTTTGAAAGCAGAGCCCAAGAGAAAGAGTGGGCTGTTTCTTATGAGAGGTGGTCACATTAAGGAAGAAAAAGCAGGGAGAGTGAGGACAGGATAAAAAGTCATGGCAGAAAATGCAGACTGGAGATCAGGGCCTCTGGACAGCACAGAAAATGTCTCCCAGAAAGAGGAATGCTTGATGTATTCATCTATCTCTATTGACCTCCATAACATCTCAAGTTGAATCTGTGCATAGGCTGTGGGTCTCTGGTGGCTTCTGAGAAACTGGGTTTGAGAGTTATGTGGTATGTTTTGAGTGGAACGTGGTCATTGAGTTGAGATTTACATTAAACTGTACAAAATACCTGCAGGTGAAAATAAAAGCTCACCAAAAGCATCTTCTACAATAATCTTTTTTCTCTACTGTTATTTACTAATTGCATGACATTATGAAACTATGGAACCTCACTAAAACTGTTAGGTTAGTTTTCTAACCTATTAGTAAGATATTGATAAAAATATGCCCCAGAGGGTTGTAGGATATAATTGTAGGTGCATATAATAAATGAAGTATGAAGTGACTGTCCTCAAATCATATTCAGGGTATAATAGTTCCATGAGGGCACTGAGTGGAAAGGAAATTATTCTGTATACATTGGATAAAGATCTTTACGAAATACATCTACTTTGAAGAGTTACTATGCTTATGATATTACAGAACATTTCACAAATTGCCTTTTTTAAATGTAATACAACATCTGCTGTATTAAATATGAATTCTCCCATTTCCTATTTGCTTCACATGGAGTATGTCTAGAAACAGATACTTGAAAATTTGGAGACCATGAATACAAGTGGTTTGTCTTAATATAATCAACTGATGAATACTCCGAAATAGTGCACATTATTGAACTAAATGAAGTAGGCTGCAGTGCTACAATCTGCATAAAAGGAAGGTAAGTGTTTATTTGGTTTAAAAAAAAAAACAGTCATTTAAGAAAAAAACTTCAGATTTTGGTAGCAGTTGGGGAGAGTGTGTAGAGACAAGAAATCATGTACTAAGTAAAAGAGCTTTTTATTTATATCCTTATAAAGAGTTCATGTCTTAAAAAAAAAGAGTTCATGTCTTAAAATATATTAGACAACTTCGAAGTTAAAATTTTGTTATTATAATATTTTTAATTTATAAGTTCAAAATTTAACAAAAGTTACTAATTTGGATTTCATTACATTAAGTGGCAACAATTTGAGTTATGAGGTAAAAGTTTTCCTGGGATACAGCTAGTCTGAGATATGCAAAGCCAAGTTAATTATTGTTTCACAGTTGATTACAGAAAAACACATCTTTACAAACAGCCTACACACACCTTCATAAACAGCTTAACTAAACACCACCCATTTTTCATCTCCTTTCCTCTTTGTCTCAGAAAGATAAATGACTATAGAATGAATGAAACTTAGGAATCTAAAGTGAATTCAAGGTTAAAAATAATCAGGAAGGAGTCAGCATCTTATAACTACACTGAAAATATTTTGGGTGTGGTTGTAAATTAAGCATTTATCTAATGAAAACAATTTGTTCAGGAAATTATTCACATTTTATTCACTTTCTTTCAGTGAAATACAAAGAAAAACAAAAAAGAACCTGCCTCAAGAGAGTTGGGTTAGTCAGATGTTTGTCACTGTGACAAAATACCTAGGAGGAAAGATTTATTTTGACTCCCAGTTTTAGAGGTTTCAGTGCTTGGTCACTGGTTCCCATTGCTTTGGGCTTTTGATGAGGCAGACTGTCATGGTGGGCAGCATGTGGTGGAGGAGAGGTGCTTAGCTCATGGGAGCCATGAAGAAAGAGAGAAAGGAAGGGACTGGGGATAAGATATACTCTTCCAGGGCATGGCCCCAGTGATCTATTTCCTTCAAGGCAAGGCTTACCTCCTATAGCTTCCACCACTTCCCAATGGTTCATTCAATTATGAACCCATCAATGCATTAGTTCATTGATGAGTTCAGAACCCTCATGATCCAATCATTTCCCAAGTACCCATCTCTGAATTGAACATTGCTACACTGGGGATTACACCTTGAACGCATCAACCATTAGGGGATATTTTAGATTGAGACCATAGCAACATCTCCTCTCTCTTGAAACTCCTCAGAAAGCATTTCTGTCAAAGTCCAGACAGCCTCAAATTCTTTCTTCTTTCTTAAAAGAAGACCTACAACTATAGTTGTACCTTGCTTTCTAATGCAAGTAAGTTTCTGCCAGCGTAAATACAGCTCTGGAAATTGCATCTTATTTACTGACTGTCTTTCATTACATTTTAGAGAGTTAATGAAAGGATTGATGACCAGGGTTAAAATAAAAAATATTGTCAAACTAACAATTGTGATTACATACACTTTAAAGAAGAAAAGATTTTTAGAGAAGATTATTATAATCCTTAAATATGTCTCAAAGCAAAAATGGTGAACTAGAATCTGGTCTTGCACCTGTTATGACATTAGTTTATAGCAAGGAGAGTGAAATCCTGATGCGTGCCCAGAACTTTACATTTAGTGCATCTATTTTGGATAAAAAATAGCTACTGAAATTCCAATTTGTATTGTGGGTCCTGAGTGACCTCCCATTTATCATCTAGGTAAAGCTATTAGTTTGTTTTGTTTTGAAATCCTTACAGTAAAAACATGTATTCTTTGGAGGTGGATGACAAGATGACGCCAGTATGGCTGGACTTTGTTCATACAGAAATCCTTCCTCTAATTTGGTAACCAGTGAAGAACAATACATGTAGGTTTAGTTTTGAAGCAAGTCTAGGACCTATATTACATTTTTATGTGCTCACCCATTTCTGAAATACAAAGTGTATTTATGCTGCCTTTTAGAAACTGAGTTATATGTGAAATTTCTAAGACAATTTTATTTCTTCAATAAGGCTAACCCATCAGAGTAAATAGTAATATTTAAGATACAGGGGGCTTTATTAGCAGTTACCTAACCAAAATAACTTAATTCTCCAGACAATGTTCTCACCTACATCTGATTAGGTAGGTTGTGATGGAACTTAGATAACCACGATGTTTGATTTATGTTTTATGAACAGTATTTCAGTCCCAAAGACTCTCCTTAGGGCAGCTTTCATCTCCTTGTTCCTCAAGCTATATATTAGAGGATTACACAGAGGTGTTATCACAGAATAAAATAAGGTAATGATTTTTTGCACTTCCACTGGGTGTCTTGATCCAGGGCTAACATACATTAACATAATAGAGCCAAAAAACAGAAACACCACGGCTAGATGAGAAGCACAAGTGGAGAAAGCCTTGCGTTTGCCTGCTGCTGTGGGCATCCTCACCACAGCTAGAATCACCAGAGCATAAGAACAAAGGATAAAGAGAAAAGTGCCAATCATGAAGAAAGCATTGAAGGCAGAGTAAATGGACTGGGTGGTGGTGTCTTCCGCACAGGACAGCATCATCAGTGGGACAGGATCACACATAAAATGGTTGATGATATTTGGACCACAGAAGGGTAACCGGGAAATGAGAACAACTGGAGTTATAAAGAGGATGAACCCACATGACCATCCAAAGACGACGAGGCCAGTGCACAGTTGCCGGGTCATGATGCGTGGGTAATGCAGAGGACGGCAGATGGCCAGGTACCTGTCAAAGGCCATGATGCAAAGGAAGAAGCCCTCATCACAACCAAAGGAGAAGAAGAAGTAGAACTGTGTGAAACAACTCACAAAAGAGATGGACTTGCTTGTGGAGAGGAAGTTGGCCAACATGTTAGGCACGGTGGAGGTGACATAGCATATTTCCAGGAGAGAGAAATTCCCCAGGAGGATGTACATGGGAGTGTGAAGGCGCCGGTCTGCCCTCACAGCACAGGCGATGGCTGCGTTGCCCGTCAGGGTCAGAGTGTAGGTTACGAAGAAGAGCCCAAAGTAGAGGAGCTGCCTTTGTGGGCTGGAGGGAAAGCCCATGAGGATAAAGTGGCTAACAGAGAGCTTGTGTTCTTGGTTGGACACATTCATTGTTGTAGAAGTCATGGAGGTGACAGAGGTTATTGCTGTTTAATGTTGAATGTTGTTTTTTCCTGGAGACATCAAATTTCTTATTTGTTGTTATTATTTTCCTTGCCATCTTACATTATAATTATACATAATGATAGGATTCATTATGCCATATTCATCTATGCATGTAACATAATTTGATTAATCTCATTCCCTAGTACCTTCCTCTGACCTCTTGTTCTACTAATCTCCTTTCTATTATTATTACTTTAATTTAAATTAGTATATTATAATTATGTATATTTGTAGAATTGTGGTATTAACTTTTAAATATTCTGATGAAGTAATAAACAATGAAGTGTCTATTCAAATTCAATAAGTTGTAATTTCCAGAACCTTTTCCTCAAGAGTATGATTTTATTTTGTAAATTGCAAATAATAAAGAAATAAAAAACATACTAGAGCAAACCAAACAAAGCCAAAATAAGGTGGTATTTGTAATTGATAAGTTGCTTCATCTCTATTTCTGTGTTTTGTTATATGTTTACCATGTAGGGCACAGTGCATACAAATCAGTGCATGTGAAATTCTTTCTAAAGTATGATATAAAGATAATTTATTAAAATTGGTCATATTGATAATGGTACTAAGTGAAGTGCTACTCACATTAAAATATTTCCAAAGGTCCTGACTCACGTTGATACAATGAACGAAGCCGGCTTATTCCTCTTCTTGCCTTCTTGTGGTATTTAAAATGATTGAAAGGACTTTTCTGGTTCCACAACATATGGTTTTATATGATATTCATTGCACGTTTTGGTGTTTAAGAAGTGTTTTTCTCTCTATCAAGACTGCTGGTTTCAGCTACACAGTAGAGAGGAAGAGTCCTACACTTTTGTGCCTGAGGTTCTCTGGTTGAAAATTTTGATTCATTCCCATGTGAGTGTGAAAATGAGATGTGCTACTTGGAGCAAATGACCTTTGGAAGAGAAATTTCTGTGAGGGATTATAATATGTAATGTGGACAATTTTGCTGCAAAAGTGCTAACCTGTAATCCCAGTGATTTGGGAGGCTGAGACAGGATGATTTAAGTTCAAGGCCAGCCTAATCAATTTAGCAAGGACCCTAACCCTCCAAAAAGAAAAACCTTGTAGCTCAGTGGTAAGGCACTGCTGGATTCTATCCCTTGTGCCAAAACAAAGCAAAACAAAACACCATGGAAGTTGTTTATTTGTGTGTGTGTGTGTGTGTGTGTGTGTAGCTTCCATGTTATTTTCTTAATAGCTGATTTCTGTACTTGCTCTTTTGCCTCCTTTTTGCATAAAACACATTTTTTTTAATACTCATTGTAGGTATTCTCCATTGAAACAACCTTGAAACGTGATTTTTTACTTCACTCACCTGTACCACCCCTTCACAGTCTGTTGTTACTGAAATGAAGTTTAACTTTTACATATCTTTTTTGCTTAGGATCCTGCTGTTGGTGATCACGTTTTGTGTCTAAAGTGGAAAGACTTCTGTTGGTACAGTCTGTCCTTTGTATCTGTGGGTTCCACAGCTGTGTTTTCAATAAACTGCAGACTGAAAAAAATAGCATTTGTGCTAAACAGAGATGTTTTTCCTTGTCATTGTTCCTCAAACAACACAGTCTTACAACTGTTTGCAAAACATTTACATGGTATTACATATTATAAATCATCTAGAGATGGTTAAAGGCATATGTGAGGAAGTGTGTAGGTTATATGCAAACACTACAACACTTTTTGCAAAGGGCTTGGATATCTGGTGATTTTGTATCCATGGGGCATTCTGGAATCAACCCCACAGATATTGAGGAGCACCGATATCTCATTGCCTGTAGAACTATGCAGAATGTGTGAAGCGTGCATGCAACCTGATGGCTCAGTTTATTTGTTTCATCTATCAATCACACCATGACAGGTGGAGAAGTATGGGAATATGGCAGATACTGTAATATCTCTAACTGCAAGGGTTGTCTGTATTTTTTTGTATTTTTTGTTTGTTTTAATGGATATGAAGTCTCCATTGATTGGTTCTGATCATATAGTAAGATTAAAACAAAATGCTTACTTACGTTTTTTATCCTGAATGACTATGATTTTTCTCAGGGGAGGCTGTTGTACAGTATTGGAGGAAGAATGAATGCCATTTTTTTTTTGAGACAGCAAGATGAATCTTACCCATTTCCAGTCAATTATTAAAAGTGAAAAACTTAGTGCCTTCAAGTTGAAACCTTTAAATTTCACTTGTATACATATATTGTGATTATATGCATAGGCAGAGAGAAGGCAATGATGTTAGTGTAAGACAGTGAATAAGTTTCAAAGACATCCTTACCTGGGGGATGCTTACACATGATAATGTTGCAGTCTTTTATTGAAGCAGATATTCACTTAGCTGCCCTGTAAGTCTTAGCAGTTGTTCGATCTCTTCACAACTAATTTGCCTGAATGTTTAAAACTTATTTTGTATTATGCCCCCAGGATTCTACTCAACTTTAATGATTTATTTCACTGACATTGAAACCCGATCCTCATATATTAAATTAAAGACAATACTTACCCTGCTTGAATCTTTTGTTGTAGTATTTCTCAGGGATACTAAATTACAATCCAAAGAAGGTCATATAGTGCACCAATAAAAAAGCACACAGATGAAACATGGGTTTGTCTTCTAAAGAAGGGTTGTGCCACATGAAACCAAAGCAAATTAAACTAAGTGAAACTGACAGCAACATGATGGCTGCTCAGATAAGATATTAGAGTAGAATCAGAGAGTTCCATGTTTCCTCCATTGAAGAAGCAACAAAATTAATATGATACTGATACTAAATCTACCTCTAAAGATTTATCAGTTACACATTTTCACACAAAACTCCCAGGTCTCTTTGTAAACAATACTCAATAATATTTTAAAAAGATAAGGAAAGTAGATAAATATGTTCCCCAACATTGAAACAAAAAATTAATATTTTTAAGTTTTCACTTTTGAATTTTTTTAAATCAAATATTTACATATTTAGAGCAAAAACAAAGCATTTGCCAGTAAATCCACTTATGCATAATACTTGACACTTGTTGTGATATGGTATGGCAAATTTTAACTCACTTGCTGGTATGTGCTGAGAGGAAAGTTCTTCTAGGTTATTAAAATAGTGCCCCTGAGGGTGGAAGAGTGTGAGGGGCTTCTGAGAATTGGACCATGCAGTTTGGAACCTGCCATGAGTTCTGGAGGGTAAATATGAAAAGATTTTTATCTCCTTTGCTTCAGTACTCATACTTATGGTCAAGATAAAAGTCCAGATAAAGGTAACTTTCTGTATTTATTTACTTACATCATGGCCTTTTGAGAGTTAAGGATCCTCCCCTGATATTATTAAAGTACTTCTTTGGCACATAAGACAGTTTTGTAATTTTATTTATTCACAGTGAAATCCTAAGACCAGCCATTCCCTGAGGAATACAGCACTTGCAGAAATAGGTTCTTACCCCCTCTTGGCTTTAAATAACAGATATTGCAAAAGGTTCCTGGGGAATAATTAAATGAAATAAAACTTGTAAGACTACAATAAGAAGATCTACCATCTGAGCTACCTTCTATTTTGAAGGACAATATATCCTTTGCCCTCCATTAAGAGATCTCAAATTTGTTGTTCAAGGACATGTCAGTTGCATCATGTTCACCATTGGAAAGGTAGCATTTCAGGTGCTAAGACAGTTTCTGTGCTGTTTAACAAACTTGTATGGAGTGATTAACAGATAGTGTGCCCCCAGTGGGGGAAACAAAAGAGAAAAATCCTGTCTACCTAGAGAAGTTCAGTTCAGTTCAGTTCAGTTCTATTCAATTCAATTCAATGTGTGTGTGTGTGTGTGTGTGTGTGTGTGTGTGTGAACAGAAAATGAACAAAATTATTAAGGAATAAGTAAATTATATATATATATATATATATATATATGTTTCACTTGAGAAATATGAAAGGTGGAGTGGGTTGGGGATTGCAGTAGGGATATTGGTCTTGTAATTTTAAACAGAGTTTGAAGCAGACTTGAAAAGGCGGAGGAATAGACCCATGAGGACAGGGACAGGCAGGAGGAACAGTAGCTGCTGGAGACTAGATGGGGGCATATGCCTGAGATAGCAGAGAAAAGCAGGGAGATCGTTACTGCAGCAACATGAACCAGGGACATGGCCCCTTTCTGATGCCGGGCTTCCTATCTCCTTTTTATAGCATCTATATGTCACTGTAGTTTTAACTCACATTTTTGTTTTCCACAAGATTTCAAGATTTCAACATAATTGATTCTCCCATAGGACCTGTTAGAATTTAACCAACATTTGCAAAGCATTCTCTGGATTAGCTTTAATTTTTCTGATTATAGCCATTGACATTCTGCAGCCTTATAGTTCTGTGATATTCTAAACAGCAGATGGTTTCAGTACACACCGAATGTCAAAGCAAATAAATAAATAAAAGAAACATCTAAGTTGAGCAAGAAAATTCTTATTCATTTTGTTCCTGGAATGGACCTGATATTAACGTTGGGAAGCAGCGCAGAGGAGATTGGAAGGATGACTCATCCCATAACCTTAGTCGTGTCTGTTTTCTCTGGTACTGTGTTGCATGTTTCCATCACGCAAGCCTGTTTCTTCCATAGGCTGCCTTTTCACTCTCGACTTGCTCTTCTTTTGTGCAGAAGCTTTCTATTGTGATGGAGTGTTACTTGTTTATTTTTGTTCCTTTTTTGCATGTGACTTTGGCATCCTGATCATAAAATTATCACCAACCAAGGTCATGAAGAAATCTGTATGTTTTCTAGGTCTTTGACATTCTTAAGTCTTTTTCTTTCTAAATTTTTTACTTGTCAATGAACCTTTATTTTATTTATTTATATGTGGTGCCAAGAATTGAACCCAGTGCCTCACACAGCGTCTACAGCGGAGCCACAACCCCAGCCCCATTCTTAAGTCTTATACATCAGTTTTTAATCTATTTTGAGAAGATTTTTGGGTGTATTGTAAAATAATCATTCAATATTTTTCCTTTTTTTGTTATTTTTTTCTTTTTTTATTGTAAACAAATGGGATACATGTTGTTTCTCTATTTGTACATGGAGTCAAGGCATACCATTTGTGTAATCATAAATTTACATAGGGTAATGTTGTTTGATTCATTCTGTCATTTTTTTCCTTCCCCCCCACCCCTCCAACCCCTCTTTTCCCTCTATACAGTCCTTCCTTCCTCCATTCTTATCACCCTCCTTATCTCTAATCCTAAACCTAACCCTAACACTAACGCTAACCCCTCCCACCCCCCATTGTATGTCCTCATCCGCTTATCAGCGAGATTATTTGTCCTTTAGTTTTTGAGATTGGCTTATCTCACTTAGCATGATATTCTCCAATTTCATCCATTTGCCTGCAAATGCCCTAATTTTATCATTCTTCATGGCGGAGTAATATTCCATTGTATATATATGCCACAGTTTCTTTATCCATTCATCAACTGAAGGGCATCTAGGGTGGTTCCACAATCTAGCTATGGTGAATTGAGCAGCAATGAACATTGATGTGGCTCTATCTCTGTAGTATGCCAATTTTAAGTCCTTTGGGTATAGGCTAAGGAGTGGGATAGCTGGGTCAAATGGTGGTTCCATTCCAAGCTTTCTGAGGAATCTCCATACTGCTTTCCAGAGTGACTGCACTAATTTGCAACCCCACCAGCAATGTATGAGTGTACCTTTTTCCCCACATCCTTGCCAACACCTATTGTTGCTTGTGTTCTTGATAATTGCCATTCTAATTGGGGTGAGATGGAATCTTAGGGTAGTTTTGATTTGCATTTCTCTAATTACTAGAGATGTTGAACATTTTTTCATATGTCTGTTGATTGCTTGTACATCTTCTACTGTGAAGTGTCTGTTCATTTTCTTAGCCCATTTGTTGATTGGATTATTTGTATTCTTGAGTTCTTTATAGATTCTGGAAATTGGCACTCTATCTGAAGTATGAGTGACAAAGATAATCTCCCACTCTGTAGGCTCTCTCTTCACATTACTGAGAGTTTCCTTTGCTGAGAGAAAGCTTTTTTGTTTGAATCTATCCCAGTTGTTGATTCTTGCTTTTATTTCTTGTGCTATGGGAGTCCTGTTAAGGAAGTCTGATCCTAAGCTGACATGTTGAAGATTTGGACCTACTTTTTCTTCTATAAGATGCAGAGTCTGTGGTCTGATTCCGAGATTCTTGATCCATTTGAATTGAGTTTTGTGCAGGGTGAGAGATAGGGGTTTTAGTTTCATTCTGTTGCATATGGTTTTCCAGTTTTCCCAGCACCATTTGTTGAAGAGGCTATCATTTCTCCATTGCATATTTTTGGCCCTTTTGTCTAGTATGAGAAAATTGTATTTATTTCAGTTTGTGTCCGTGTCCTCTATTCTGTACCATTGATCTACCTGTCAATTTTGATAACAATACCATGCCGTTTTTGTTACTATTGCTTTGTAGTAGAGTTGAAGATCTGGTATTGCGATACCCCCTGCTTCGTTCTTTCTACTTAGGATTGCTTTAGCTATTCTGGGTTTTTTATTCTTCCAGATGAATTTCATAATTGCTTCCTCTATTTCTGTAAGGTACATCATTGGGATTTTAATTGGAATTGCATTGAATCTATATAGCACTTTAGGTAGTATGGCCATTTTGACAATATTAATTCTGCCTATCCAAGAACATGGGAGATCTTTCCATCTTCTAAGGTTTTCTTTAATTTCTTTCTTTAGTGTTCTGTAGTTCTCATTGTAGAGGTCTTTCACCTCTTTTGTGAGATTGATTCCCAAGTATTTTATTTTTTTCGATGCTATTGTGAATGGGGTAGTTTTCCTAATTTCTCTTTCTGAAGATTCATCACTTATGTATAAAAATGCATTGGATTTATGAGCATTGATCTTGTGACCTGCTACTTTACTGAATTCACTTATGAGTTCTAAAAGTTTTCTGGTGGAATTTCCAGGTTCCTCTAAATATATAATCATGTCATCAGTGAACAGGGATAATTTGAGTTCTTCTTTTCCAATTCGTATCCTTTAATTTCTTTGGTTTGTCAAATTGCTCTCTGGCTAGAGTCTCAAGGACGATGTTGAATAGAAGTGGTGAAAGAGGGACATCCCTTTCTTATTCTAGTTTTTAGGGGGAATGCTTTCAGTTTTTTACCATTTAGAATGATATTGGCCATGGGCTTAGCGTAGATGACCTTTACAATGTTAAGGAATATTCCCACTACCCCAATTTTTTCTAGTGTTTTGAGCATGAAGGGATACTGTATTTTATCAAATGCTTTTTCTGCATCTATTGAAATATTCATATGATTCTTATCTTTAAGTCTCCTGATATGGTGAATGACATTTATTGATTTCCGGATGTTGAACCAACCTTGCATCCCTGGGATAAAACCCACTTGATCGTGGTGCACTATCTTTTTAATATATTTTGTATGCGATTTGCTAAAATTTTGTTGAGAATTTTTGCGTCGATGTTCATTAAGGATATTGGTCTGAAATTTACTTTCCTCGATGTGTCTCTGTCTGGTTTAGGTATCAGGGTAATATTGGCTTCATAGAATGAGTTTGGGAGGGTTCCCTCCTCTTCTATTTCATGGAATAGTTTGAGGAGTATTGGAATGAGCTCTTCTTTAAAGGTTTTGTGGAACTCGGCTGAGAACCCATCTGGTCCTGGACTTTACTTTGTTGGTAGGCTTCTGATGACCTCTTCTATTTCATTGCTTGAAATAGATTTATTTAAGTTGTGTATGTCCTCCTGGTTCAGTTTAGGTAATTCATATGTCTCTAGAAACCTGTTGATGTCTTTGAGGTTTTCTGTTTTGTTGGAGTATAGATTTTCAAAATAGCTTCTAATTATGTTTTGTATTTCAGTAGTGTCTGTTGTGATACTTCCTTGTTCATTCCGAATTTTAGTAATTTGAGTTTTCTCTCTCTTTCTCTTTGTTAGTGTGGCTAAGGGTTTATCAATTTTGTTTATTTTTTCTAAGAACCAACTATTTATTTTGTTAATTTTTCCAATTGTTTCTTTTGTGTCAATTTTGTTGATTTCGGCTGTGATTTTAACTATTTCCCGTCTTCTACTACTTTTGGTGTTGTTTTGCTCTTCTTTTTCTAGGTCTTTGAGCTGTGTTTGTTGATTTCTACTTCTTTTGTTGAATGTGCCCCATGAAATAAATCTTCCTCTAAGTACTGCTTTCATAGTGTCCCAGAGATTTTGATATGATGTGTCTTTGTTCTCGTTTACTTCTAAGAATTTTTTTATTTCCCTCCTGATGTCTTCTGTTATCCATTCATCATATAATAGCATATTATGTAATCTCCAGGTATTGGAGAAGTTTCTGTTTTTTATTCTGTCATTTATTTCTAATTTCAATCCATTATAGAGTACAAGGTAGTATCTCTATCTCCTTGTATTTGCTAACAGTAGCTTTGTGGCATAAAATATGGTCTATTTTAGAGAAGGATCCATGTGCTGCTGAGAAGAAAGTGTATTCGTTCTTTGTTGGATGGTATATTCTATATATGTCCATTAAGTCTAAATTGCTGTTTGTGTTTGAGATCTATGGTTTCTTTATTCAATTTTTGTTTGGAATATCTGTCCAGTGGTGAGAGACGTGTGTTAAAATCGCCTAGTATTGGTGTTGTTGTCTATTTGATTCCTGGAATTGAGAAGGATTTGGTTGACGTACATGGATGAGGCAATGTTTGGGGCATAAATATTTATGATTGTTATGTCTTGCTGATTAATGCTTCCCTTAAGCAGTATGTAATGTCCTTCTTTATCCCTTCTGACTAGTTTTGGCTTGAAGTTCACATTATCTGAAATGAGGATGGAGACTCCAGCTTTTGCTGTGTCCATGTGCATGGTATGTTTTTTCCCATCCTTTCACCTTTAGTCTATGGGTATCTCTCTCTATGAGATGAGTCTCTTGTAGGCAGTGTATTGTTTGATTTTCTTTTTAATCCAATCTGCCAGTCTATGTCTTTTGATTGATGAGTTCAGGCCATTAACATTCAGGGTTATTATTGTGATATGATTTGTATTCCTAGTCATTTGACTCATTTTTGTTTTTTGACATGACTTGGTTTCTCCTTTATTTGGCTATTCCTTTGGGCTAGTTCCTCCCGTTGCTGATATGCATTGTTGTTTTCATCTCTTCCTAATAAAATATTTTGCTGAGAATGTTCTGTAATGCCGGCTTTCTTTTTGCAAATTCCTTTAGCTTTTGTTTATCATGGAAGAATCTTATTTCGTCGTCAAATCTGAAAGTAAGTTTTGCTGGGTATAAGATTCTTGGTTAGCATCCATTTTCTTTCAGGGCCTGGTAAATGTTGTTCCAGGCCCTTCCAGCTTTTAGGGTCTGGATTGAAAAATCTGCTGATATTCTTGTTGGTTTTCCCCGAATGTAATTTGATTCTTTTCTCTTGCGGCCTTTCAAATTCTGTCTTTATTTTGTATGTTAGGTATTTTCATAATAATGTGCCTTGGTATGGGTCTGTTGTAATTTTGTATATTTGCAGTCCTATAAGCCTCTTGTATTTGGTTTTCCATTTCATTCTTCAGATGTGGGAAATTTTCTGATATTATTTCATTGAATAGATTGTTCATTCCTTTAGTTTGTTTCTCTAAGCCTTCCTCATTCCCAATAATTCTTAAATTTGGCCTTTTCATGATATCCCATAATTCTTGTAGATTCTGTTCATGATTTTTTACCATCTTCTCTGTTTGGTCAACTTTGTTTTCAATTTAAATATTTTTCTTCAATGTCTGAGGTTCTGTCTTCCAGGTGTTCTATCCTATTGGTTATGCTTTCTATGGAGTTTTTAACTTGGTTTATTGTTTCCTTCATTTCAAGGATTTCTGTTTGTTTGGTTTTTTTTCAGTATCTGTAATTCATTATTGAAATGATCTCTTGCTTCCTGTATTTGGTGTTCTAACTGTTGATTGGTGTGATCATTTAATGCCTGCATTTGCTCTTTCATCTCCTCCTTCAATGCCTGCATTTGCTCTTTCATCTCCTCGTTTGCTTCCCTGATTGTTTTAATTATGTATATTCTGAACTCCCTTTCTGACATTTCTTCTGCTGTGCTGTCATTGGGTTTTATTGATATAGTATCTAGGTTTGTTTGGGACATTTTCTTCTCTTGTTTTCTTATATTGGTCAGATATCAGTGGGACTCTGAGATATTGCAGATTTCCTCTATTGGCTTGTAGTGTCCCTGTAGATTTCCAGTATATCACCTCCCAGCCTTCAGTAGCCTGAGTCTTGGAGGAACTTGATAATGCAGTGCTTCTGAAGAAAGCTGCCCCTAGCACGCTAGTGGTTCCAGGTCTTGAAGCTGGCTCTATGCGGAAAGGCTCTCACTGGGCGGTCTGCTCCGAGAAGCTGGCCGTGAAAGGAGCCTGCCGCTGGAAGGAGCAGGGCTGCTTGGGAAAGTCCCTGGCTGCCCTGTCCTGGTCCCTGAAGCTGCCTGCGGGCTGGAGCTCTGCCCTGCTCTGATAAGTCATCCCCATCCAGGCCTGCCGCCCAGGCTGAGCTTCACCCAGTGGGGGAGACTTGCCCTGTGACTCTATTTCAGTCTGAGTCTCTCAATGCCTCCCCTTCTGGAATCCTGCATTCTGGAGCGACAGGAGATGCAGTAACCCTCTAGTCCGCCATCTTGGATCACCTTGTGGAAAGAGCCTCCCCCACTTTGTTATTGATGTCACAATTTACATCTTCTATATATGTGTATCTACTATTGTATTGTTGAAATTATAGTAATTTATACCATTTTGTCTTTCGACTTTTAAATTAGAATAAAGCATTTTGCACAGCACCATTCCATTACACCACCATTGTCTGTAATTTTTTTTTTATGTATATAACTTTGCCAGTGTCCACAGGCTTTAGTGTTGATGTTTAGTGTCTTTTGTTTTAAATTTGAAGACCTTTCATATGTTTATGTAGGGCAAGTGTAGTGATTAGCTCGCTCAGCTCTTACTTGCCTTTTCTTCATTTTCTGTAGCACAGAAATTATGTTCTCATAATCATGTTCTCTCATCTCATCTGAGCTCTAATGTAACCTGTAGAGTTTAGATGCCTAGGACGGAGAAGTTCTGGCAATTTTTCTCTGTCAGTATTATTTTGTTGCCTCGAAATTATCTCTTTGATTTTACTTTTGGTGACTTAATTATAATATGTTTCACTATGGACTTCTCTTGGATACATCTTATTTGGTATCCATTGGCCTCATAAATCTGTATGCTCCTTTCTCTTTTTAGATGTGGCAAGTTTTCAGTCAGTATTTCTATAAGTAAATTCTATCTTTCTCTCCTTCCTTATTTCCTTTCTTCCTCCCTCTGTCCCTCCTTTCTTTTTTCTTTCTTTCTTTCTTTTAATTTTTACTGAAATACAGTGGTGGATCCCAAATGTACTGCTGCCAGAGGCTATCAGGCTGTCAGCTAACTGCTCTCCTCACAGCTAGTCAGCAGATTATTCCTTGAGGCTAGCTCTGAGTAGCATACCTCCAAGGTAGCCAATGTTGTCATGTTTCTTTATTCTCTTCCAAAGGTACTAGTTCTTAGGTCTTTTCTTGACCATGACATTTGTGAATCACACAGGCCAGTCATTTTGTATAATGTTCTTCAATTTGCCTTACATAATTCAGAATTAGATTCAGGGTAAGTATCTTGGCAGGCAGAGACTCTACATCCTTCTAGTGTATTGTGTCATCTACATGATTTCAGTTTCCATTTGTGATAATGCTCACTTTGATTCAAACAGTGTTTGCTAGACTACCCCACCATAAAGTAAGTCTTTTCCCATATATTATCAGTTAGCAGATTACGAGGAGCTACTTTGAGTTATATAAATATCGAATTGCTCATCAAGCGTCCAATTTACTCATTTATTTATATCCCTATGTTCTCAAAATTATTTACCAAATGTTACAAATCTGTAACTATCACATCTTAGAAGTCCAAAGTGTCCCTGATTTGGCTGGTGGGAACCTATACCAGCTTACTTTTGTATCATTTTCATTTGCCCCTATAATTCTTCAAGCACTTCCTTGATTTCTGGCAACCAAGTGCACATTCCAGGATTGTTTTGTATTTTCTGTATTCTAACCCCCAAATTAGCCATTTTTTTCAGAAAGTTCTTGTTCCTTGTGGTAGAGCACAGTAGGTGTGCTCATTGTTATTGGAGCATCACTGCTCCCAGGCCCTATGTTGACAGGTCTATTTCTATATTTATCCATATATATTGGAAACAATGAGTTCATGCTGATATATACAATCCCATTCCACTTATTCTAGTCTTTCAACCTTTCTTTACTTGTTACCTCGCTTTTCTGGGAGCAAGAAACCTGAATTCTGTTATATGTAATGATTAACTTATTTGCTAATCTTCCTGTATGCCACCATCCTTCCATTTCTTTGTCTGTGAAGATGGACTTGACACCCTGCTTAGGCATGGACACCTTTCACCAGGCTGTCCACACACTGATACACTTCTAATTCTTATTATTTTCCAAAACTGCATGCTCAATTATCCCTCCCCTACCACCCTCCAAACCTTCTTGGACTCCAAAACTTCCATCTTGGTCACTGCATGTATACTCTCCACCAGACACCCACATCTCTGCTAGATCTGATGACTGAATTATTCAAAAAGGGAAGGAAAGAAGAAGAAAAAGAAAGGAGAAGATGAAAAGTGCTTCCTTCTTTTGAATAGAAATGAATATTATAGTTATTCTGTAATGTTGTTTCTCCCAAGAACCTGATGGAACATTTTAAATGACAGATTGTGCATTAATGCCTGATGGCAGAATGAGATGACTCTTTTGGGGAATACATTGCACATAACTTTCAAGTCAGAGAGATGATTGGTCATGGTGAGGATAGAACATGGTACACTGTGTTTTTATTTCTGATGGCCCAAGGAATCATAATCTTTTATACTGTGACTGCCATTGGCCTATCATGAGATTGTATCTATTTCTCCTGTTCTTCAATGTAGGCTGGTCCACTGACCCTTATTGACTAATAAAATGTGATCGAGTGATGCTGTGGAACTTCCAAGTTTTGGCCTTATGAGATCTATAGCTTCTACCACTGCAGCTCAAAACACTTGGAGCAAAACTAAGATGCTCCAGTTGAAGCATTATCTGAGCTTCCAGCCAACATTCAACACCAAGTAGCAGCCAGCCATTTAAGTGATGATTCCTGTCTGCTTCAGGTGTAATCATGCTTACACACTGGGCTATTACCATGTGGAGCAAAAATGTTTCCCAGATGAGTGCAGTAAATCCACAGACTCATTGAATAAGATAAATGATGTCAGTTGTTCTAAGTCACTAAGCTTTGGTCGGTTTAATATTGCAGTCATAAATAATCAAACATGCTAGGATACTGAAATGTGAAATGGGGACATCTGTGTGAACTTTGAATAAGTTAAGAATCTTGAATCTGTCATTCAGCCTACTTTCCTGTGGGTAATCCCAGGTCTGAGAATATTATCTGTTCTTCATCTCTTGATTTAAAGAACAGACTTCTCTGTCTTTCAGAAATATTCTGCTCATTTCTTCTTTTTGTAAGTGTATCATATTTAGGGATCATTAGGTTTCTCCTTTAGAACATTGTATTTTCCACCTGGTAATACAAATTCAACTTTCCCTTTCCTACTGATACTGCCGGTTATCTTGATGAGTCCTACTTCCTCAGATGTTGAAGTATAACAGCAGTGAAGCACACCGAGGCAAGTGTAGAGTAGAAAGTAAGAAACTTTATTGAAGAAAAGTAAAAACAGACTTCTCCTGGGGGGAAGAAGGGATCCAAAGGCAGAATCCCTGGGATGAACAAATCTTGCCCTTTTTATAAGTTTTGTTCTCCTGTTCCTTCCCCCTTATCTCTTTCTTTCCTGCCTAGTGACTAGGCTGTTTTGCAGGTGAGATGGCAAAAAAGTGAGAAGCAGATGGGCAGGGGGAGGGCCAAAGCGATTTAGGCAGTTAGGTCCCAGGGATCATTAATTAGCAACTCTTTGCCTGCAGTCCTTGGTAAGGGCAGGTAAATTTGGTAATCAGTGGACTCTAGAGGTCTCTGACATTCCATTCTCTTGGAGGGGAGGAGCAGTCTCCAACTTCCCAGATGCAGATGACTTTCATGGCCTTCATTTTCTCCATTTGACCTGATTCCTTATTTCTACACTAGCGACCTGTCCCCAATTCTGGCTTTGGTATTAGAGGGAATTAAAATTCTAATTTCATGTTTTAATCACTGAGTTCTGTCATCATGTCATCCAAAAAATATAAGGGGAAAAAAGAGGTGCTGTATAAGATTACTCTGGCAAGATTTTCAAATAAATATTTCATGTGTATTCCATTGTAGGGCCCAACATATGGACATGCGAATTTGAAAATGAATGATATCACATGTCTTTTTTTATAATCTAAAATGTATTTATAGATAAACATAATAAGTGTTCTGACACTTTTTGCAGCAATATTTATGATGAAGTAAACATTGAGTCAGCACAGGCAAGGGACTCCCAGGTGAGTACACTTTATATTTCTAGAACCAACTTTGGCATGCAAGATTTGGATACCTGAAGCAGCTTTGACACATGCTCATCTTCCCAAAAGATCCTCTTTAGCAGTAATACAAAAAATAGCAAACTGCAGGAAAGCCCCCCTCCCTTTTCTTGTGTACCCTCTCTGGCCATATTCTGCCGCTAGACACTGCCCTTTAGGAACATTAGGGACAATCACAGTGCTTCACTTAACCCTCCCAGGGTGCCTTCCTTCCAGTGCCTGAAGGTGAAGGCCCTCCCTGAATCCATCAGTGAGACTGTCACCTAGTTTATCCTCTGGTTTGGGGCCCACCTGTTACCTACAGGTTGCCTGAGGACTTAAAAAGTCAGACTGAGAATGGATGTCACTAGTGATTTCAAGGACTCCTGAATTTCCCCTTTCAATGGTAGTAAATTTGACTCCCCAAATCCTGAGTACCTTCCCAATTACTTCCTAAGAGAGAGCTCATTGGCCCTTCTTATTCCAGAGATGTGGTGGTTTAAAGTTATTGCCCTCTCCTGCATCTATAGGTCACCCAGGAATGGGACTGATGCTCCCTCTGAAGGTCCAGTGACCATCACACTTCAGTGTGTGGAAGAATCACATGGGGTCTCGTTTTGCACTCAGATCCCCTGGGCCTTTCCCACAAGCCTGTCCTATGTGGGACTCTGTGCCAGAAGATTTTACATGCAGAGTGTCAGGGAGGTGCTACCTGTTAAAAGTGACACAACAAATTCACAGTGGCTTAGAGATAAGACTGGGCTTAAGTGCAGCTTGACTCTTTTTTTCAAGAGTACTAGTGAAAGTTATATCTAATTTGAATCTGGCTACTGCTAGCAGATGTAAAATTTGTATGTATGCCTTTCATTCACTCTGGTTAACACTTAAGTCATTTTGGGGGCTTAGTTCTTAAATAATATTGTTACTGAAGTACTAGCTTTGATAAACAGCTTGATTTAATGAAGAGACATTGGGAGTTGGACTCTGGAGAGAAAATTAATTCATTTTGGACCTCAAGGAGCTTATAGTGCATCAAGTCACTTGAATCAGAAAAAAAAAAATTAGAACTCTATCTCAGCAAAAATCCCATCCAAGAGGTAAACTTCAGATCCTATTCATTTTTAGCAATTAAGTAAATACACCATCATCCCCTGAGGATAGCGATGGGCAGTTTGGAACAAGTTCATACTTCTAAAGAGGAGGAAAGAGGAGGGAGGAGGGTAGTTTTTTGAACCTTCCTTCTTCAGTGAGGCATCTGTGATTCCTTTTAGTATCTTTTACTCTTCAAGCTTTACGCAGGTGGATCCCAAGCCACAAGGTGGCAGAATAATCCTCATAATTTCTTGAGCAAACTGATGGAAGCCCCGGGCCTTTAAATGCCTACTCACTCTGCCTGTTGGCTAGGAGAAATTTAGAGCAATTATCCAGAGTGGCATCACCTAGATCACTAGGTTCCTTCTGTCACCCACCCCAATCTTATTCTCCTTTCAATGCCAACTCATGGATGCTGAAAGTTTACACTTTTTTTTAAAAAGAACTTATATTTATTATATTTTGCAACTATGATCTTTTAAAACAGTGACCTTAGGAAAGCTGCTTTGGCAAGCAACTGTAGAGGCTCCTATGGAGAGGAAGTGAAAAGACTGGGCATATAAACAAGGGATTTTGGCACATTCAAAGTGCAGGGGATAGTTCACAGAGCAAAATGCAGCCCTAAGTAAGTGGGTTTCAGTGTTAGGATAACATCATTAAGAGTAGAACAGATTGTGCTCAAACCCTGCTGTTTATAATTAACACGTTGCTTCCAAATACTCCGTGGTCTCTGGTAAATAATCTTCTGCTCACATTCACTCAGACTAATCAGAATATTTCCATCAGATTCTATGCTGGGCCAGCACCTGTTTAGACAAATCCAACAGAGCCAAAGAACTCCTTTCCCTGGCCAGCTACGTAGTTGGATGAACACAACTTTGCTTAGTCATTGTCCCAGTGTCTATATGGCTTTGCAGCTTGTTTTCACACAAATCATACAAGTATTTTATTATGTCAAAATTCACTGTTCTTGCAACAGCTCTGATGAAGTCTAGTGAAACTGTGCATTTGTATTTTCGTCCTTCAAGCTGATGATCATGGCAAACCAGGGTTAACAGCTGAAGGGTCACTAGAGAGGTGATTTGGGAAAAGATATTTGCTGTCGGAGCAACTCTGTTGTCCATGATGATATATAATATTGCTAATAATTTGTCTAATGGAAATGGTTTTGCCCAGGAGATGACTGCTTGTCTTTTCATGTTTATTTAGAAAGCTGGTTTTCTTGATTTTTCCATTATGCTTAAGGAAGACTCTCTTGTCACTTGTTGCTGGATTGTATGATGCAAGGTATGCAGCAATTAGAATAAACTTAGAGTAGTATGGAAGTTTCACATGAGTATATACTGAGAGAACTTTTAGTTGTCCAGGATCTGTATCATCTTTCTGTAGCTTTTCCCACTGGGAACTTGATATTTCCCTGAGATAAACAGTCTGCATGGCTGTTGGGGTCCTCTCTGTCACATCCCGGTGTGGAGGAGGAAAGGGTTGACTGCCGGAGGAGGATGTTGGTGGTTTTTCTATTACCCAAAAAACTTATCTACTCAATAAACACATGAGAGCCAATACTCTTTTTATGAGAGGGGGTATGACAGGTGCGGCCATACCAACTCTGGCCTCTTTACCTATGGAGTCACCCAACTCTCCTTTATTTATAATATACAGGTAAAGGGGGCAAGGACCAGGAGAAGCTGCTTCTGTGATGGACAGGATAGGGTGAATTTAGGGGCATCATCCTCTTAGGGGGAAAATTCTAGAAGGAGACAGGGAACCACTCCCATGCAGCGCCACATACTTCCTGGCAGTTCCTAGAAGCCAGGCCTCTATGTCCCATGGCTTAACCTAGTCTGATTCTGCTAAATAAGGACAGCTTCCCACACGTGGCTTTCTTCACAGTTTGTGAGTATCACATTTACTGCCGGGGTCCAGCCCTAGCAGGAGTCCATGGGTTCCACACTGGTAAATGGGGCGCGGGGAGACAGCGTCAGCGATGGATGGAGAATGAAAGACACAGACTCTAGTTCTGGTGCAATCAATCCCACTTTATTCTGGGGAAGGCTGGGTTTATATACATTTTTCTTCAGGCTATAATGGCAGTCTTGTGGTTAATATTAAAGAGGTTTCCAAAGCATAGGCAGAAAACAACAACCTTACAGATCATCCTTACCTAATCACAATTGTTTTAAGAATATCTAACTACGTTGATGAGCTAATACAATGTTTATTTCCTTAACATCTAAACTCTATGTGACCTAAGACTATTCTTATTATTCTCGTGGTTAAAGTGATAGACAAGTAATCTCATGTGACCATTTCTATTAGGTCCCTCTGGTTAATATCTAAATTGCTGAGTTAAGGGTTACAGGAGGGCAGCGGTCCCAATGGTTATTGTGTACCAACATTTATTATAGGGGTGACATATTCTTTGTAGGAAGGAAGGAATGTTTTGGAACCTTATTCTCTTACCTCACCACCACACATAAAAAAAAACCATTGTTAAAATTTAACCAGCCTGTTGGAGACAAAGGCAGATCTATAACTATTTTCTCCAGAGGCTTTCAGGGACTCATTGCATGGTTGTAAAATTATTTTTAATTTTGTTAGTGGTAAAGACCCACTGTCTTTCAGATTGTAGGTAATATTTTTTTGAATTTTTGTTGTATTCCCCTCATCCCCTTAAGCAATCCATTCAGACTGAAATGAGTAATATATTATCAGAAAAACACAGCAGAAAAAACACCATGCTCCGGAGCAAAACATCCGGCAATTCCTTTTAGGATGAGCCTTTGCAATCATCCTCCAGAGGATCTTTGTCAAGCACTGGATGGAATTCCAGACGCTGCCGCAATTTACTTGCTTCTCTTTTAACCACACATGCAAAATATTTAGGAAAATTAAGTACTGCTAGATGTCTAAGCTCTTTCAAATCCCGACAAATAGTATAGAAAACTTCAAGAAGAATATTAAGGTAGGCAGCATAAAAATCAGATGAATATTCTAGAGAAGGATCATGGGATAAGATCTTTTGAAGGTTCCTTATGATATAATCAGAGAAATACAGGACAAGTGGCTCAAAGTACCCAGTATTTGGATGAAACTTTTCTCAAATAATTCCACTGAGATAACAGTCACATTTCTGCCTATCAATTCTTGAAACCTAAGAAATTCAGGCAAAAGATTTGCTTCCATATCTCTTAGATAATTCTGCGTTATCTAGAACAATGTTTACAGTCTGATCCTTGAGACTTTCAGCTTTGGTTCCTTGTTTAAACAAGCGAACAAAGTCATTAACTGTTTCACAGGTTATTTCAGTAGAACATGACTCCTCTGAAGAACTAAGATGACTCAACTCATTTAAAATCTTTTCCAAAAGTAGCCTCAAGATAAAGCTTTCAACACAATTCACAAAGACATGTGGGAGCGCTGAAGTTTCCAACAAAGTTCGTGTTACATAGGTCTTTCCGCTGGCAGTATGTCCATAAATAAAAGTCGTTGGAAAGCTGAAATGATGCCTCTCTCCAAACAGAGACTGCAAGGTGGAGACTTGGGACTTGCAACAGAGGACCATATTCTCTTAGTGAGGCATTTTGGCAGGTACCAGGGAAGAGGGGCTCGTGACCAGCCATGTGTCACCAGCGAGAGCCTCTCTTCTGCCTGGTGGTCCTGGCTCCCTGAATGTTTATACTTTGGGAGACACCAGATAGCATTTTGGGTTCCAGACTCCATCTCGAAACCATTTCACATTCAACTCGAGGATCTGTTATAGATAACATCTATTGATTTTCTGCCATTTTAATGGCTATGTAGCTTCTTTCCTATGAACTTTTCATTATTACAATAATCTGTGTACCTCAATATCAGTCCTCATCCTTTTTAGTCTAAGGTGAAATGTAACTCAGGAAAATGCTTCCATAAAATCACATCACTTCAAGAAAATGTTGCAAAGTCAAACTTTCTGAAAAAGCAGCATTCTCCAGAACATTTTCACACATTTCCCCACTGCAAGTTTAGAGATTGTATGTTTATACAATAATTCTTCAGCTTTTTCCACATGCTTTTTCTTATCTTTCTCTTCTTTGTGATGGCATGGCAACCCTGACTCTGAGGCACTTGTAGCAAGCTCTTTGGCTTCTGCCTCACCACAGGTCTCTGGCCTCAGTCAGTGAAACAGGGAGAACTTGAGCCAGGTAGCCTGAATATGCCAGGATCATCCTAACTCATTCACTGTCTAGTAAAACAAATATTTAGTGGAATTGCAAATAATTAATCAAATAAATAATTGAGCAAAAACAACAGCTCCTTCCTTTGGAATCAGGAAGTCATTTACTAGCTAAGCTAAGGGCCCCTGATGGACAGTAGGTCCTGATTGGGTTTCTGGATGTGACTGTGGAGCGGAAACTGGCATCTGACATCAATTAGAATGAAGTGGTCCACCTGCAGTGGGTGCCGGATCATTCTTCTGCTGAGAACAGGTTTGGAAGCATCCAGGCTGGTGGAGGACCAGGCACCTTTGTGAGAAGTACATTTGGGATGCCTCCATGGTCATTTCTGCCTCCCCTGAGCAGTGCGTGTGGCTCTGAGTCTTTCCTGTTTCCTTGTGTCATTTGGGAGGAGGAAAAGAGACTCACAAGAGCATACTTTCATTTAATACTGACCTGGTAGGACAAGGTGCAATCATTTGTAGTTGGGTTTGATTTTTACAATTTACAACTCTGCTGCTCTTCCCCTCAATAGGTTGTACCACATTGAAACTAATTTGCAGTGAGAGTGAGTTTAAGACCTATGTATTTAAGACTTCTTAGAGAGTCTCCCCACCTTTGAAGTAGCTTTTCAAATTTTAGGTTTTTTCAAGTTGCAATGTTGAATCCTCAAATTTCAGGTATGGGGCAGTGATAACATTTTGATACATCATGGTAATTTCCTAAGCTTTTTGCATGGGATTGGCCTTTTAAACAATCCTCTTTGTGGAGTTTTATGGTGAAAAAGTCTTGAGACTCATAGTCAGGTCATGGTACTCTCCACGCCCTCCACCTCCCTTCTGTCCTATGTGTAGTTTTAGAGCAATGATTTGTGAAGGCTTTCCATTTTGGGGATATCTTGTAAGATTAATTTTTTAACAAATATTTCCTGCTTATATTATACAAATGGAACTACATGTTCATTGTAGAAAACACTAGAGAGTCTATCAGCAAGAAAAAAATGATAATATAACCATTTAACATAGGAGGTTTTCTCTTCTATCTGTCTTACATTTATAGTTAGACTTGTCTTTGTATTTAAACATAAAATTGACTGTACATGTTTATTTATTTATATTCATATTTTAATATTGAGAACTGATTTGTTAATTTAACAATAATAATTCACTGTCTCTGTTTCAGGCAATTTTCTGAATGATCATGGATATAGCAATGAAAAAAAATGGTTAAAAGTCCCAGATTTTCTTAACTGACATTTGCTTTACTTAACTGACATTAAGTAAACTATATAGCTAGAGGGTAATGAGTTTAGGTGGAGAGAAATAATGAAAGACAGGTTTACGTGATTGTGTGTAGGAGATGTCAGGGATGCAACTTACTCCACCCCCCCACCCGGTTTTATTAAGGTTCCATGTTGAATAGCATTCCATTCTATATATTTATCACATTCTAACATTTTAAAAAATTTCAACGGATACACGAAAACATAAATTTCCACATTTCTGCTACAGCTCCTCTCTCTCATTTGTAGATGCCACCCTCCCTTTGGTCATTAAATATTAAAGTTCTGTGAGGCTGAATTCCAAGACTTCAAATCTTTTAATGCTATGCTATCACCTAGGCCATTTTATTCTTGAAAACTTTCATTACCACTTATTTGCCATAATTACATTAAATTACAAGTTATATTCCTAGAGTTCCCAGTGAGAACTGCTATACGGTGTTTTGACCTGGCTGCTAGATGATATTTTTATTTGGATGTTTTGGAGGTACCTCAAACTCAACTCCAAAACTGATTTAATGATGATCATCTCCCTCCTCCACCACTTATTGTAGCTCTTCATCTTCAAAGAACAATTCAGATGACCTAAGTCATTTGCCTCTGGGGTCACCTAGACATTGATCTCAGGATTCTGAGAGCTTAGTTGCTTTGCCTTGTAAGGCTGTATACATTTTACTTTCTTATCCAATGATATCACTGAGCATGAAAGTACCAAAAGAAGCCCCAGTGTATCCTCTACATTCCATTCCTATTCCTCCATGTCCCTGTTAGGTAGCAGCAACCATTGACAATTAGAATAAATCACTCTGACCAGTACAGTGAATCTTTTGACTATTGGCATATTCAGATAATCCACCTGTGAACCAAACCTGAGGTCCTCTCTTCCTCAGTCAGAAGGTTATATGAAACTGACTCCACTTCCCATCTTGAGGCCAGAGGTATGAACTGAGGAGGAGATATAATGAAAGCTTATCTGTGTCTCAAGGAAGTGCTTCTTAATGTACCAAATAATTTGCAATTCCATCAAGTGACAAGGAGCTTAATAATAGGACAAATATAAGTTGGGTGAACAAAGTGCGGTCAATAACTAACTTAAACAAAATTACAAATATAAAAAAACACTTTTGTAATAACACAGTAATTTATTGAGTCATTTTTATTGCTCCTTCCATATAATCAAGACTAATGAAAATTGCATGAATTTTCCTTAAGACCCACAGATGAAAATCAGTATTAAAATTATGAACACTTTAAACTTACTATTAAAGTCATTATGAAGGAATTTCCAAAGTATTTATAGTTTGTAGTTTTTAGGCAATTGTTCAGCTATTTCATTTATATTTCTTACACAAAGTATAACATAAAACACTCCTTTCTGCAGAACTCACATAAATCCTGCCTTTCTTTTTTCTCTAAAAACTACAAAACTTTATTAAAATACATGAAATAACACATAAATAAATCAAGAATAATTCAAGATAATATTCTTGATTAGACAAATTTAACATTATATGATATTATTTCTTCCTAAATTCGTGAATAAATTTTAAGCAATAGAATTTCAATAAAAATACAAAGAAAGCTTTTTTGAAGTGGAAATAAACTAAATTACAGTTTATCTGAAAGAATAAAAAAGCAAAGAAAATTTTAAGAAAGAGATCTAGTAAAAATGATCTACATTTACTAGATATTAAACATTTGGGGCTGGGTGTGTAGCTCAGTGATACAGCACTTGCCTATCACATAGAAGACCCTAAATTCAATCCCTAGGATGAAAAAAAGAAAGAAAAGAAAAAACCCCATAATGCTAAAAATAATAAATTCTGCTCTCCAAGTCCAGACAATATTTTCAATCCATTTTCTCATGGTCAATGCTGTTTAAGATGATAATGGAACTTCATTGTATCAGTCCTTAATAAAATATGATGAATTTGTAGACACATATCATCCTTGTCTTACTAAGGTAAGTTGCATTTGAGAGAAGTAGTCTGTCTCTCTTATATTTTATGAACACCTTGTTCAGTTCTGAAAATTTTCCTCAGAGCATCCTTCATCTCCTTGTTCCTCAAGCTATATATTAGAGGATTACACAGAGGTGTTATCACAGAATAAAATAAGGTAATGATTTTTTGCATTTTTACCGTGTGTCCTGATTCAGGTCCAACATACATCATCAAGATAGAACAATAAATAAGGGTGACAACTGCCAAATGAGAAGCACAAGTGGAGAAAGCCTTGCATTTGCCTGCTGCTCTGGGCATCCTCACCACAGCTAGAATCACCAGAGCATAAGAACAAAGGATAAAGAGCAAAGTGCCAATCATGAAGAAAGCATTGAAGGCAGAGTAAATGGACTGGGTGGTGGTGTCTTCCACACAAGACAGCATCATCAGTGGGACAGGATCACACACAAAATGGTTGATGATATTTGGATCACAGTAGGGTAACCGGGAAATTAAAATAAATGGAGTTAGAAAGAGGATGAACTCACATGACCATCCAAAGATGATGAGTCCAGTGCACAGCTGCTGGGTCATGATGCGTGAGTAATGCAGGATGGCAGATGGCCAGGTACCTGTCAAAGGCCATGAAGCAAAGGAAGAAGCCCTCATCATACCCAAAGGAGAAGAAGAAGTAGAACTGTGCGAAACAACTCACAAAAGTGATGGACTTACTTGTGGAGAGGAAGTTGGTCAACATGTTAGGCACGGTGGAGGTGACATAGCATATTTCCAGGAGAGAGAAATTCCCCAGGAGGATGTACATGGGAGTGTGAAGGCGCCGGTCTGCCCTCACAGCACAGGCGATGGCTGCGTTGCCCGTCAGGGTCAGAGTGTAGGTTACGAAGAAGAGCCCAAAGTAGAGGAGCTGCCTTTGTGGGCTGGAGGGAAAGCCCATGAGGATAAAGTGGCTAACAGAGAGCTTGTGTTCTTGGTCGGACACATTCATTGTTGTAGAAGTCATGGAGGTGACAGAGGTTATCGCTGTTTAATGTCGAATGTTGTTTTTTCCTGGAGACATAGAATTTATTATTAATTTTATAAGGTGGTAAACAAAGTGTTTCTTGAGCAGCAAAACTGACCTGCAAACTTGCAAGACTCAGTTCTGAACAAACAATATTATTTTTAAAAGTCACAATAATAGCAAGGAGGAAAAAATATGAATTGGAGACAAATTTTACTTCACCAGGAACCCTAGATTAGATACTAGGAATATACTCATTTTACCTGCATTATTGATATTGTACTGCTTTTCTGCATATGTGGAATTATTTTGACACTATTATGGATACTTTACATTTATTTTTTATGACAGTGAAATAATAATAATGTACTAAATCAAGATATTTTAAGAGACCACATCTCAATATATTGCCTAATAGGGAACAAATTAATATTTATTTTTACTTTTGGTTACTTACAGTGTTTTATAATGATACTAAAAAAACCTCTGTCACTTTAGGATAAAGAGGTTTTTATGTTACTTTGTGTATCCTAGCAAGATTTAGTACTTAAAAAATACGTTTTTCCCTTGTAGAGAGCTCAGTGCAGTGTATATTGTTAGGAAGAATTCTATGCTTTGGTCTCTAAATTGATCTGCCTAAATATTTTTATATACCTCCAGGTGGATATATGAATATTACATACCATTTGTGGAATTGGCCTTAGGGAGATCAGCTGGTCTGAGTGACTGTGGATAAGTCCAAAGTGCCTGTACTTGTTAACCATAGTCCAGTCAGCTGCAGGAGTAATTGAAAGATTGGTTAAGTTTTATGATTATGGAACTGATAGTAAATTTTTAACACATTTTCAGTGAAATTTGACTTATTTTTCACTCCTGGAAATATCTTTAGATTTTATAAATAATAGAAAGTCAAGGAACGCTTCTCAAAAGTAAGACTCTCTGACCCTAATTAGAGAAATTCTTGTCATATTTGTTTATGGGGAGACAATATCAGAGTTTCTCAGGCCATATTACACAAAGATGATTGACTCTTTTGAGATCCATTGAGATGGCACTAAAATCGGAAGGACTACTATTTAAGACTCTGATTGCCCTTGAACCTGCATGAAAACCAGTGTAGCAAATTGGGACTGCTGAATCCTTGAGTCTATGCCTTGTCTCAATTTAGTCTGTTAAATGTTTCTAAGAAAATAATTCACTCAGTCACAAAAGTATTTTGAGAAATTATGTCCCCTAATATCTTGTTTCAATAACTTATACTTCAGTGTGTTATGTTTTTGTTCTTAGACATTCTTTTGTTCTATTTACTGAGGATCCTTCTCTTAGTCATTTAATTTATTTTATATAGAGAAGTATCACTGACAAAGGATTTGTTTCAAGTCATTATTGATACTTGCCTTTTGTTTCAGAGTATTTCTTGGGAATAATACTTGTCCAGAACTGCAGTTTAGAGTAAATCCTGTAGTGCAACAACAGCAAAAATGGAAATGAAAAGCAATATATAAGCTTGGGAGAGATGTTATCTTTGGAAAGAGAAATATGCCATATTTATTCATCAAGTAAAAAAAATCATCAAAATAAATAAATTAGGTTACTTAGTTAATATAATCCTTTCATAAAATTCTAAGCCTCTTTATATGTATATATCTGTGTGCATGTGTGCACATATATATACATATATAGATCACATTTTAGAGGGAAATGATAACTAAGTAAAAAGTATCCATCAGAACTCAGGTAAACAAGAAAATCCACTATTTTAACCTTAACTTTTTGTCAGTTTTATTCTAATGAAGTATTTTCATTGTTCTCAAAGACAAGAAGAAAATGTTTCTTGTTATTTTTGAAAAACATTGAGAGTGCATGGCTCACATGTTATAAAGTTTCCACTCACATCCTGGATGAATGCTGAGAAGGTCAGAGATAGGGGAGAAAATAATGTTCCACAGAGCAAAAGACAAGTGGGAGACTTCTAAGAAATTGGATCATCCAGTTCGTATCACCCACAGGTTGCAAAGAGTGAGCACTAAAGATAATTTTGCTAACTTCAGGGTACATATTAGAAGAGGAGATGAAAGTCCAGATGAAGGTGTCATGCATATTTATTTGCTTGCATCATGGTCTTTTGGGGTTTGAGGCTCTCTCAATGATTTGATTCTATTTTCTCAAAAGAGGAGGTAATTTGTGAATTTTATTTATAATCAAACACCAAATTTTACTGTTCCCCAAAGAAAAGTGAAGATGTAGAAGTAGATTCTTTCTTTCTTCTCTAGTGTTCACATATTACAGAAGGCTCCTGTGAATTAACTAAATAGTGAAAGAGCTCATCCTAATAGCTACCAGAGGAAGCACTGTTAGGTTCCCTACATACATTTCAAAGAAGAAGAAATCATTCTTTGCTTATCAAATATCTGTATTTGTATAGTTTGTTGGAGATATTTGAGTTGGACATTATATAGACCACAAAGCATGGACAGTTCAAGGAATTTAATTGGCATACTGTTATTCCACAATTATTTATCAAATGTGTATAAAGGGCCAAATGTTCTCTCAGATCCTGGAGATATTGTAGAAAACAACTCAACTCTCACAGTTATTATATTCTCTTAAAGAGAGAAGAAAATGAAGACCTAAATAAGGTAATTATAACCGCTAGTGAGAGCCTTTCTGACCAGAACAAGCTCCGAGTCATGGAGCCAGTGCAGCGCAGCGTACTCCGGCACACAAGCAGCTTCAGGGACCAGAATAGGACTGCCAGAGACCTCCCCAAGTAGCCTGGACCACTGCGGTGGGAGGTGCCTTTCAAGGCTAGCTTCTCAGACCAGACCGCCAGTGAGAGGTTTTCTACATAGAACCAGCCACAAGTCCCCGAACCAACAGAGAGCTTCGATCCGCAAGCAGCCTCTGGGATCAGGGCAGGGCAGCCAGAGACCTCTTCAGGCGGCTCTGCCCACTCCGGCCGCAGGCTCTCTTCACGGGGCGATCCAAGATGGTGGCCTAGAGGGTGACTGCACCCCCAGTCGCTCCAGAACCCAGGAGTTAAGGGAGGCATTGAGAGACTCGGACTGAAATAGAGCCACAGGTGAGTCTGCCCACTGGGTAAACCTCGGCCCGGGTGGCAGGCCCAGATAGAGGTGGCTTATCGGAGCCGGGCAGGGAAGCTAGAGTCTTCCCAAGGTAGCCTTCCACACTCCGGCAGTGGGCTCCTCCCACACGGCCAGCTGCACGGTGCAGGCCCACAGTGAGAGCATTTCCGCACAGAACCAGTTCCAAACCATGGAACCAGTAGGGGGCTAGGGGCAGTTTTCTTCGGATGCGCTGCTTTATCAGATTCCTCCAAGACATCAGGCTACTGAAGGCTGGGAGGTGATACACTGGAAATCTACCGGGACACTATAAGCCAATAGCGGAAAACTGCAATATCTCAGGGTCCCACTGACAGCTGACCAATATGAGAAAACAAGGGAAGAAAATGTCCCAAACAAACCTAGATACTACATCAATAAAACCCAATGACAGCACAGCAGAAGAAATGTCAGAAAGGGAGTTCAGAATGTACGTAATTAAAATGATCAGGGAAGCTAATGAGGAGATGAAAGAGCAAATGCAGGCATTGAAGGAGGAGATGAAAGAGCAAATGCAGGCATTAAATGATCGGACCAATCAACAGTTAAAAGAGCAAATACGGGAAGCAAGAGATCATTTCAATAAAGAGTTAGAGATACTGAAAAAAAAAACAAACTGAAATACTTGAAATGAAGGAAACAATAAACCAAGTTAAAAACTCCATAGAAAGCGTAACCAATAGGATAGAACATCTGGAAGACAGAACCTCAGACATTGAAGACAAATTATTTAATCTTGAAAGCAAAGTTGGCCAAACAGAAAAGATGGTAAGAAATCGTGAACAGAATCTACAAGAATTATGGGATATCATGAAAAGGCCAAATTTAAGAATTATTGGGATTGAGGAAGGCTTAGAGAAACAAACCAAAGGAATGAACAATCTATTCAATGAAATAATAACAGAAAATTTCCCAAATATGAAGAATGAAATGGAAAACCAAGTACAAGAGGCTTATAGAACTCCAAACATACAAAATTACAACAGACCCACACCAAGGCACATTATTATGAAAATACCTAACATACAAAATAAAGACAGAATTTTAAAGGCCGCGAGAGAAAAGAATCAAATTACATTCAGAGGGAAACCAATAAGAATATCAGCAGATTTTTCAATCCAGACCCTAAAAGCTAGAAGGGCCTGGAACAACATATACCAAGCCCTGAAAGAAAACGGATGCCAACCAAGAATCTTATACCCAGCAAAACTTACCTTCAAATTTGACGATGAAATAAGATCCTTCCATGATAAACAAAAGTAAAAGGAATTTACAAAAAGAAAGCCAGCATTACAGAACATTCTCAGCAAAATATTCCATGAGGAAGAGATGAAAAACAACGATGCAAATCAGCAACAGGAGGCGCTAGCCTAAAGGAATAGCCAAATAAAGGAGAAACCAAATCATGTCAAAAACAAATATGAGTCAATTGACTGGGAATACAAATCATATCACAATAATAACCCTGAATGTCAATGGCCTGAATTCATCAATCAAAAGACACAGACTGGCAGATTGGATTAAAAAGAAAAATCCAACAATATGCTGCCTGCAAGAGACCCATCTCATAGAAAGAGACACCCATAGACTAAAGGTGAAAGGATGGGGAAAAACATACCATGCACACGGACACAGCAAAAAAGCTGGAGTATCCATCCTCATTTCAGATAATGTGGACTTCAAACCAAAACTAGTCAGAAGGGATAAAGAAGGACATTACATGCTGCTTAAGGGAAGCATAAATCAGCAAGACATAACAATCATAAATATCTATGCCCCGAACATTGGCTCATCCACGTACGTCAAACAAATCCTTCTCAATTCCAGAAATCAAATAGACCACAACACAATAATACTAGGCGATTTTAACACACCTCTCTCACCACTGGATAGATCGTTCCAAACAAAAATTGAATAAAGAAACTATAGATCTCAACAACACAATCAACAATTTAGACTTAACGGACATATATAGAATATACCATCCAACAAAGAACGAATACACTTTCTTCTCAGCAGCACATGGATCCTTCTCTAAAATAGACCATATTTTATGCCACAAAGCTACTGTTAGCAAATACAAGAAGATAGAGATACTACCTTGTACTCTATCAGATCATAATGGATTGAAATTAGAAATAAATGACAGAATAAAAAACAGAAACTTCTCCAATACCTGGAGATTAAATAATACACTATTATATGATGAATGGATAACAGAAGACATCAGGAGGGAAATAAAAAAATTCTTAGAAGTAAACGAGAACAAAGACACATCATATCAAAATCTCTGGGACACTATGAAAGCTAGTACTTAGAGGAAGATTTATTTCATGGGGTGCATTCAAAAAAAGAAGTAGAAATCAACAAATAAACGACTTAACACTACAGCTCAAAGTGCTAGAAAAAGAAGAGCAGACCAATACCAAAAGTAGTAGAAGACAGGAAATAGTTAAAATCAGAGCTGAAATCAACAAAATTGAAACAAAGAAACAATTGGAAAAATTAACAAAATAAATAGTTGGTTCTTTGAAAAAATAAATAAAATTGATAAACCCTTAGCCACACTAACAAAGAGAAAGAGGGAGAAAACTCAAATTACTAAAATTCGGAATGAACAAGGAAACATCACAACAGACACGAGTGAAATACAAAACATAATTAGAAGCTATTTCGAAAATCTATACTCCAACAAAACAGAAAACCTCGAAGATATCAACAAATTTCTAGAGACATATGAATTACCTAAACTGAACGAGGAGGACATACACAACTTAAATAAACCAATTTCAAGCAATGAAATAGAAGAGGTCATCAAAAGCCTACCAACAAAGAAAAGTCCAGGACCAGATGGGTTCTCAGCCGAGTTCTACAAAACCTTTAAAGAAGAGCTCATTCCAATACTCCTCAAACTATTCCATGAAATAGAAGAGGAGGGAACCCTCCCAAACTCGTTCTATGAAGCCAATATCACCCTGATACCTAAACCAGACAGAGACACATTGAGGAAAGAAAATTTCAGACCAATATCCTTAATGAACATCGACGCAAAAATTCTCAACAAAATTTTAGCAAATCGCATACAAATATATATTAAAAAGATAGTGCACCACGATCAAGTGGGTTTTATCCCAGGGATGCAAGGTTGGTTCAACATTCGGAAATCAATAAATGTCATTCACCATATCAACAGACTTAAAGTTAAGAATCACATGATTATTTCAATAGATGCAGAAAAAGCATTCGATAAAATACAGCATCCCTTCATGCTCAAAACACTAGAAAAAATTGGGGTAGTGGGAACATTCCTTAACATTATAAAGGCAATCTACGCTAAGCCCATGGCTAATATCATTCTAAATGGTGAAAAACTGAAAGCGTTCCCCCTAAAAACTGGAACAAGGCAGGGATGCCCTCTTTCACCGCTTCTATTCAACATCGTCCTTGAGACTCTAGCCAGAGCAATCAGACACACCAAAGAAATTAAAGGGATACGAATAGGAAAAGAAGAACTCAAACTATCCCTGTTCGCTGATGACATGATTATATATTTAGAGGAACCGGGAAATTCCACCAGAAAACTTTTAGAACTCATAAGTGAATTCAGTAAAGTAGCAGGTTACAAGATCAATGTTCATAAATCCAATGCATTTTTATACATAAGTGATGAATCTTCAGAAAGAGAAATTAGGAAAACTACCCCATTCACAATAGCATCGAAAAAAATAAAATACTTGGGAATCAATCTCACAAAGAGGTGAAAGACCTCTACAATGAGAACTACAGAACACTAAAGAAAGAAATTCAAGAAAACCTTAGAAGATGGAAAGATCTCCCATGTTCCTGGATAGGCAGAATTAATATTGTCAAAATGGCTATACTACCTAAAGTGCTATACAGATTCAATGCAATTCCAATTAAAATCCCAATGATGTACCTTGCAGAAATAGAGCAAGCAATTATGAAATTCATCTGGAAGAATAAAAAACCTAGAATAGCTAAAGCAATCCTCAGTAGCAAGAGCGAAGCAGGGGGTATTGCAATACCAGATCTTCAACTCTACTACAAAGCAATAGTAACAAAAATGGCATGGTATTGGTACCAAAATAGACAGGTAGATCAATGGTACAGAATAGAGGACATGGACACAAACCCAAATAAATACAATTTTCTCATATTAGACAAAGGTTCCAAAAATATGCAATGGAGGAAAGATAGCCTCTTCAACAAATGGTGCTGGGAAAACTGGAAAACCATACGCAATAGAATGAAATTAAACCCCTGTCTCTCACCCTACACAAAACTAAACTCAAAATGGATTAAGGACCTCGGAATCAGACCAGAGACCCTGCATCTTATAGAAGAAAAAGTAGGTCCAAATCTCCAACTTGTTGGCTTAGGATCAGACTTCCTTAACAGGACTCCCATAGCACAAGAAATAAAAGCAAGAATCAACAACTGGGATAGATTCAAACTAAAAAGCTTTCTCTCAGCAAAGGAAACTATCAGAAATGTGAAGAGAGAGCCTACGGAGTGGGAGAATATCTTTGCCAACCATACCTCAGATAGAGCGCTAATTTCCAGAATCTATAAAGAACTCAAAAAACTCTACACGAAGAATACAAATAATCCAATCAACAAATGGTCTAAGGAAATGAACAGACACTTCACAGAAGAAGATGTACAAGTAATCAACAGATATATGAAAAAATGTTCAACATCCCTAGTAATAAGGGAAATGCAAATCAAAACTACCCTAAGATTTCATCTCACCCCAATTAGAATGGCGATTATCAAGAATACAAGCAACAATAGGTGTTGGCGAGGATGTGGTGAAAAAGGAACACTCATACATTGCTGGTGGGGTTGCAAATTAGTGCAGCCACTCTGGAAAGCAGTGTGGAGATTCCTCAGAAAGCTTGGAATGGAAACACCATTTGACCCAGCTATCCCACTCCTTGGCCTATACCCAAAGGACTTAAAATCAGCATACTACAGAGATACAGTCACATCAATGTTCATTGCTGCTCAATTCACCATAGCCAGATTGTGGAACCAACCTAGATGCCCTTCAGTTGATGAATGGATAAAGAAACTGTGGCATATTTATACAATGGAATATTACTCCGCAATGAAGAATGATAAAATTATGGCATTTGTAGCCAAAGGACGAAATTGGAGAATATCATGCTAAGTGAGATAAGCCAATCTCAAAAAACTAAAGGACGAATGATCTCGCTGATAAGCGGATGAGGACATATAATGGGGGGTGGGAGGGGTTAGCATTAGGTTTAGGGTTAGGTTTAGGGTTAGGGATAAGGAGAGCGGTAAGAATGAAGGAAAGAAGGACTGTATAGAGGGAAAAGACGGGTGGGAGGGGTGGGGGGAAGGGAAAAAAATAAACATCATTGCCCTATGTAAACGTATGATTACACAAATGGTATGCCTTGACTCTATGTACAAATAGAGAAACAACATGTATCCCATTTGTATACAATTAAAAAAAATAATAAAGTAAAAGGGAAAGTAAAAAAAAATAAGGTAATTATATAGTATATTGAAGATAATAAGGAGAGAAATGAGACACGGAGTGTGGCGGAGAAGTTAGAATGGGAGGTCATGATTTAACAGTGACAGGAGAGCTGTGTGGAGAATGTGACATTTAAGCAATGTCCCGAATTGGAAGAACAACCGGTGGATATCTGTTTCAAGCCAAAACAACTGTCAGAGGACCCTCAGGCAGAAGAAAGCCTCATAGAATGATAGCATAACAGCAAGCAGGCTGGTGTGGCTGTATTGGTGTAAGCAGTGGGGACAGCAGAGGACACAGGGTGAGGCCCATCACTTAGGGTAGGCTGTTTGTAAGGACTTTGCTTCCACTGTAAGAAAGGGTCAGTATTTGAGCAGAAAACAAAATGGTCTGGTTTAAAATTTTCTATCATCCTTTTTTAAAAATTATTATTATTATTTTTTATTTTTTACAGACAGCATTTTGATTCATTGTACACAAATGGGGTACATCATTTCATTTCTATGGTTGTATGTGGTGTAGATTCATACCATTCATGTAATCATACATGTACATAGGGTAACGATGTCTGCCTCATTCCACCATTTTTCATACCCCACTCCCTCTCATTTCCTTCTACATAATCTAAATTCCTCCAATCTTCTCTCACTCCCCACTCCCCCCACCCCCATTATATATATCATCATCCACTTATCAGGGAAAACATTGGGCCTTTGGTTTTGTGGGATTGGCTTATTTCACTTAGCAGGATATTCTCCAATTCCATCCATTTATGTGCAAATGCCATATGATTATTCTTCTTTAT
Organism: Sciurus carolinensis; assembly: GCF_902686445.1. Taxonomy (NCBI): domain Eukaryota; kingdom Metazoa; phylum Chordata; class Mammalia; order Rodentia; family Sciuridae; genus Sciurus; species Sciurus carolinensis. Next base: position 119,481,531 of record NC_062214.1, on the reverse strand, counting down.
GAATGAATAATATTCCACAGTTTATTTATCCATTTATCTGTTGAAGGGCATCTAGGCTGGTTCCACACAATCTAGCTATTGTGAATTGAGCTGCTATAAACATTGATGTGACTGTGTTACTGTAGTATGCTAATTTTAAGTCCTTTGTGTATCAACCAAGGAGTGGGATAACTGGGTCCAAAGGTGGGTTCATTCCAAGTTTTCTGAGGATCCTCCACACTACTTTCCAGAGTGACTGCACCAATTTGCAACTCCACCACCAATGTAAAACTGTGCCTTTTCCCCCACATCTATGCCAACATCTAATATTGTTTGTGTTCTTGATAATAGCCATTCTAATTGGAGTAAGATGAAATCTTAGAGTTGTTTTAATTTGCATTTCTCTGATTACTAGATATGTTGAAGACTCCCAAATCACAAGAAATCAAAGTAAGAATCAATAAATGGGATGGACTCAAACTAAAAAGTTTTTTCTCAGCAAAGGATACAATCAATAATGTGAAAAGAGAGTCTACAGAGTAGGAGAAAATCTTTTCCACACATACTTCAGAGAGAGCACTTATCTCCAAAATTTATAAAGAACTTACAAATTTTTACACCAAAAATACAAATAACCCAATCAATAAATGGACCAAGGAACTGGACAGACACTTTACAGAAAAAGACATACATGCGATTATCATCCTTCTTTTAATTTTCCTGTTTTAGAAATAAGCATAAATGAAATGATATAATGTGTTCATAGTATCTGGAATCCTTCCCTCATACATTTCTGATATTTATCTGTGCACTTTCATATATTAAAGTAAAATGACGCTTTATGGATTTTCATCACTGAATAGTATTCCTTTTCTGTGAACTTTCATATAACCATAGTTCATTGATTTTCCTTGCCATATAAGATTCTTTTTTTTTATTTTTTCTTTTTTTTACGTTTACATAGGGTAATGATGTTTATTTTATTTTTCCCCTCCCCCCTACCCCTCCCACCCCTCTTTTCCCTCTACACAGTCCTTCTTTCCTTCATTCTTACCGCTCTCCTTAGCCTAACTCTAAACCTAACCCTAAACCTAATGCTAGCCCCTCCCACCCCCCATTATATGTCCTCATCCGCTTATCAGCGAGATCATTCGTCCTTTAGTTTTTTGAGAATGGCTTATCTCACTTAGCATGATATTCTCCAATTTCGACCATTTGCCTACAAATGCCATAATTTTATCATTCATCATTGCGGAGTAATATTCCATTGTATAAATATGCCACAGTTTCTTTATCCATTCATCAACTGAAGGGCATCTAGGTTGGTTCCACAATCTGGCTATGGTGAATTGAGCAGCAATGAACGTTGATGTGGCTGTATCTCTGTAGTATGCTGATTTTAAGTCCTTTGGGTATAGACCAAGGAGTGGGATAGCTGGGTCAAATGGTGTTTCCATTCCAAGCTTTCTGAGGAATCTCCACACTGCTTTCCAGAGTGGCTGCACTAATTTGCAACCCCACCAGCAATGTATGAGTGTTCCTTTTTCACCACATCCTCACCAACACCTGTTGTTGCTTGTATTCTTGATAATCACCATTCTAATTGGGGTGAGATGGAATCTTAGGGTAGTTTTGATTTGCATTTCCCTTATTACTAGGGATGTTGAACATTTTTTCATATATCTGTTGATTACTTGTACATCTTCTTCTGTGAAGTGTCTGTTCATTTCCTTAGCCCATTTGTTGATTGGATTATTTGTATTCTTTGTGTAGAGTTTTTTGAGTTCTTTATAGATTCTGGAAATTAGCGCTCTATCTGAGGCATGGTTGGCAAAGATATTCTCCCACTCTGTAGGCTCTCTCTTCACATTTCTGATAGTTTCCTTTGCTGAGAGAAAGCTTTTAAGTTTGAATCTATCCCAGTTGTTGATTCTTGCTTTTATTTCTTGTCCTATAGGAGTCCTGTTAAGGAAGTCTGATCCTAAGCCAACAAGTTGAAGATTTGGACCTACTTTTTCTTCTATAAGATGCAGGGTCTCTGGTCTGATTCTGAGGTCCTTGATCCATTTTGAGTTGAGTTTTGTGTAGGGTGAGATATAGGGGTTTAATTTCATTCTATTGCATATGGTTTTCCAGTTTTCCCAGCACCATTTGTTGAAGAGACTATCTTTTCTCCATTGCATATTTTTGGAACCTTTGTCTAGTATGGGAAAATTGTATTTATTTGGGTTTGTGTCCATGTCCTCTATTCTGTACCATTGATCTACCTGTCTATTTTGATAACAATACCATGCCGTTTTTGTTACTATTGCTTTGTAGTAGAGTTGAAGATCTGGTATTGCAATACCCCCTGCTTCGCTCTTGCTACTGAGGATTGCTTTAGCTATTCTAGGTTTTTTATTCTTCCAGATGAATTTCATAATTGCTTGCTCTATTTCTGCAAGATACATCATTGGGATTTTAATTGGAATTGCATTGAATCTGTATAGCACTTTAGGTAGTATAGCCATTTTGATGATATTGATTCTGCCTATCCAGGAACATGGGAGATCTTTCCATCTTCTAAGGTTTTCTTTAATTTCTTTCTTTAGTGTTCTGTAGTTCTCATTGTAGAGGTCTTTCACCTCTTTTGTGAGATTGATTCCCAAGTATCTTATTTTTTTTGATGCTATTGTGAATGGGGTAGTTTTCCTAATTTCTCTTTCAGAAGATTCATCACTTATGTATAAAAATGCATTGGATTTATGAGCATTGATCTTGTAACCTGCTACTTTACTGAATTCACTTATGAGTTCTAAAAGTTTTCTGGTGGAATTTCCAGGTTCCTCTAAATATATAATCATGTCATCAGCGAACAGGGATAGTTTGAGTTCTTCTTTTCCTATTCGTATCCCTTTAATTTCTTTGGTTTGTCTGATTGCTCTGGCTAGAGTCTCAAGGACGATGTTGAATAGAAGCGGTGAAAGAGGGCATCCCTGCCTTGTTCCAGTTTTTAGGGGGAACGCTTTCAGTTTTTTACCATTTAGAATGATATTAGCCATGGGCTTAGCGTAGATGGCCTTTATAATGTTTAGGAATGTTCCCACTACCCCAATTTTTTCTAGTGTTTTGAGCATGAAGGGATGCTCTGTTTTATCAAATGCTTTTTCTGCATCTATTGAAATAGTCATGTGATTCTTAACTTTAAGTCTGTTGATATGGTGAATGACATTTATTGATTTCCGGATGTTGAACCAACCTTGCATCCCTGGGATAAAACCCACTTGATCGTGGCGCACTATCATTTTAATATATATTTGTATGCGATTTGCTAAAATTTTGTTGAGAATTTTTGCATCGATGTTCATTAAGGATATTGGTCTGAAATTTTCTTTCCTCGATGTGTCTCTGTCTGGTTTAGGTATCAGGGTGATATTGGCTTCATAGATCGAGTTTGGTAGGGTTCCCTCCTCTTGTATTTCATGGAATAGTTTGAGGAGTATTGGAATGAGCTCTTCTTTAAAGGTTTTGTAGAACTCGCCTGAGAACCCATCTGGTCCTGGACTTTTCTTTGTTGGTAGGCTTTTGATGACCTCTTCTATTTCATTGCTTGAAATTGGTTTATTTAAGTTGTGTATGTCCTCCTCGTTCAGTTTAGGTAGTTCATATGTCTCTAGAAATTTGTTGATGTCTTCGAGGTTTTCTGTTTTGTTGGAGTATAGATTTTCGAAATAGCTTCTAATTATGTTTTGAATTTCACTCGTGTCTGTTGTGATGTTTCCTTGTTCATTCAGAATTTTAGTAATTTGAGTTTTCTCCCTCTTTCTCTTTGTTAGTGTGGCTAAGGGTTTATCAATTTTATTTATTTTTTCAAAGAACCAATATTGCGTTCCCTGCCCGCAGAGAAACACGACACCTGGTTGAAGTTTCAATGCTTTATTGCGCGCTGTCTTTCTGCTTCTATTGTTTCTTTTTCTTACCCTATTTTCTACTTATCCTATTTCCTCCTCCAGCAGGGAAGTTACAGACCTTATATAGGTAAAACCACCAATCAAAGGAGAGCACACGAGGGAAAAGCGTGGACAGATACAGAGAGCCAAGCAGGGCATACCGAGATCATGCGTCGTGCATGAGACCAGAGAACCAGTCATACAGACTTCCTTAAAATGATGTCAGATGTTTGTGCAAAAGTTAACTGCTCTGGCTCACTGCCAGGCACCATCTTAGCCACACCTAAGGCCAGGGGTCCCGGGTACCCCAACAGTTCCCCCTATTTTATTATAAAATTAAAGCTCGGGACCGTGCCTGTCTTAGGTTGAGTGGTCAGCATATGTCCTTACCCATCATCAGAGTCTGCAGAGCATGCTGCAGCTCCTGTCTTAGGTTGGTACATAGCCACCTCCTTCATTACCCATCTTTGACTACCGGTCCAGCATCGAGAGCCACACTTGTGGGGAGCTGCCGGCCCCTAGGGCGGTCATGGACTGATGAAAGATAATCCGATCCCTGTTTTGGCTGGCTCGTAGACGCACAAACAGACGAGTGAGGAAAAGGATACCAATGAGGAGAAGGAGTCCCAAATTGCCCAGACCTGCCCACTGTTTTACAAAATTGAAAGCAGAAGAAAACCATTTAGCCATCTCAGATACAGAAGCAATATGTACCCCAGTAGAATTAACTTTGACAATTTTGGCTCTAAGTTGTGAGGTAAGATTATCAAATTGAGATGACCAAGTAGAAGTAAGGTGAAGTGACAAATTACTAGATAACTTAGCTGCAGTGCTGAAATTATCATATACAATAGGGGTAACACAAACAGCTCTTAAAGAGTAAACACATCCCAGTCCCAAAAGTTCTTGTAATATGTCCATTTGTTCTTGTAATAGGTCCACTCTTTGATTCACCAGGAGTAAGCCTGCCCTTAAATTTTGGTTTAAAGTCTCTTGAGTTTGTAAGGCAGTAGCTGTGTTTTTAGCTAAACGGTTGACTGCAGTCGCTGTTTGTATAGTAGTTGTCAATTCACAGCTGCTGCGATGCCAAATTGTCTTTTATTTCTTGATAGTAGCACTGGTAATTCTGCATCTGTAACAGAGACTGGGATAGGTAGGAAGGTAGGGATGCGCATTAAGACCACGCGGGAGAAATTGGTAGCATTCCAACATTGAGAAAGGTAGCAACTAGATTGAGAGCAATCAAGGGTTGTGTTATTGGAAATATTGGTTAGTAGAAACATAAAAGGAGGGAACACACAGGCTGGAGTGGATGAGAATGTAATGTCTCTAGTACAGTTAGTAGTAGTCTCAGCTCCAGCATTTTTTCCGCTCCACGCCGAAGAGTTCCATTCGCATTGTCTAAAAGATCCTCCTTTAAGAGCAAAAAAAAAGGTTGTAAGTTAGTATATCCTGAAGTCGAGGTGAATAGCAACCAGCTATTAAAAGGATTAACGCGCTCCATGCCCAAGTTGGCATCATGATCAGCAAAATTATCAGTGGTACGCTGGGAAGTAAAATTTGGTGTGAAGAAAAATCCATGTTGAACCAGGGTCGCTCGCTTGGCATTTTGACAACCTGTCCAAATGGGAGGTGTGGAAAATTTTGGATTACATGGAGGAAAAATTCTGGGAGTTTTAAATCCATTAGTGGGAAGAGGTAATTTGTGAGGTAGCATTATCCTCAGGTATATCAAAGCATAAGGCTCCAGGGAGGGAGATAGCGGAAGAATTATATGGTTGAGTCTCTGGATCATAAAGTGTAGTGGGTAATATTAGTTAACGGTAAAGGATATGGCCAAGCTTTAACTATTGCCCACAGGTCAGTCTTTCAGGAATCCAGATCGGAGTTTGTTGATCCTGTGGAAAAATACAAACAGACCCTCGGACCCAACGTAATACTGGATCTGGTCCTTTCCAGCAACCTGTCAATATGTCTTTCCACTTGGCCCATGTTTGAGGGACAGGGGAAGGGTTGCTATGGCGATCAGCCGCAGAGTGTCCATAATTGTCTATATTCAAAAAATTTAAAATAAAAAGAACCAGATTAATTTTGTCCTTGGGAGATTTAAAGGAGGCTCCTATTCCCCTTTTTGTTTATTAAGACAATTTTTTAAGGTGAGATGCGTCCTCTCGACTATACCTTGTCCTTGTGGATTATAGGGAATACCAGTAATCAATTGAATATTAAATGTTTGTAGAAATAGCCAGAAGCTTTTGGAGGTATAAGCAGGACCATTATCTGTTTTTATAACTTTAGGTATGCCCCAGCAAGCAAACGCTTGTAGGCAGTGCTGAATGACATCTTTTACCTTTTCTCCAGAGTGAGCGGAAACCATTATGACCCCTGAAGCAGTGTCTACTGACACATGTACATACTTTACAGTACCGAATTTAGGAATATGAGTTACATCCATTTGTTAAACATGATTAGGCAACAATCCCCTGGGATTGACTCCAAAAGATTGTACTGGGATCAAAGGAGCACAGTGTTGATAATTTTTACTATTTGTCGAGCCACACATTTAGAGATAGGAAATTTTCTACTCAAGGTAGTGGAATTTACATGGAATTTTTTATGAAAGAGTTTTGTTTGTTTTTCTATGGAAAAAACAAAAACGGATTTGGTAGTCATATCCACCAAATCATTTGCTCTAGCCAAAGGTCCCGGTAAATTAGAATGAGCCCTAATATGTCCTATATAGAATGGATATTTACGCTGCAGAATAAGGTTTTGCAGTGTAGTGAAATAGGAAGCCACGGTGGATAAAGAAGAAATACATGGCACAGTTTTAAGAACACTTAAAGCATTAACAACATATGAACTATCAGATAGGAGATTAAACGACTGATTATCTGTTACTTTAAAAGCCAACACCACAGCTGTGAGCTCAGTAACTAGTGCCGAGTTGGATTGAACTATTATAGTATGAAGTTGATCATGAACAAGTGCAGTGCCTATTCCATTATTAGATCCATCAGTAAATATAGTTATATAATTTTTAATAGGTTGGGCAGTAGTCACTTTTGGAAAAATTATGGGAGTAACTTTACAAAACTGAATCCAAGGATGTTGGGGATAATGGTTATCAAACTGAGCTGAGGTGGAACAATATAATACTGACCAATCATCATCATTATTGCTTAGCCATTTAATTTGCTGAGTGGAATAAGGGGTTATAATGATAGAAGGATGGATTCCAAAGACAGTAATGCAAGATTCTATTCCCTTAAATATTACTTGAGCAACAGCTTTGGGATATGATTGTAATATTTTAGCTGGTAGGAAGGTAGGAATAGGCATTAAGACTGCTCATGAGAACCTAGAAGCATTTCAACATTGAGAGAGAAGTTTGGAGAATAGCAGCTTGATAAATACCCTGCTTTAAAACTTGTATACTTGGAAAATATGAATACATTTAATATACAAGGAGTGACCATTTCACAATTACCTTGACACTTTAATCTTACTAAATTTAGTTTTTAAAGAAAAATTTAGACTCTGTAACATAGTATTTTACCATGTCATTTTACCATATAGATTAAACTTTGGCTTATATCAGAACATTAGTATTTCACCTTAGGAAAAACCTTAAATAGCTTTAGCTGTTTTACATACATACAACCAACTTAGTTACACACAGACTTGTTGAAACTTGTCCTTTACTTACACACAGACTTTTTTAGCACTTATTTAGACCCTCGTGTATTTTATTATATAACACTTTTTTATCCAGAAAGATTTTCTTCTTCACTAAATATAGTTGTATTTTTAGAACCTTTTATTTTTTCTTTTTTATGTGTTGACCCCCTTTTGTTCACATTCTGAAACAACTCTTATGAAATTTCTGAATTTAGATAAATTACACCATTTTAACAAGATAAAATACTTTGTTGTTTATAGTACTCTAACTGAAACACAGTTGAAACCTTTAGAACCCTTTGTATATAGAATTGTACTTGTTAAGACATAACTCTTAGTAACCTTGTTTTTAGTCAAGATATTAGACAAGTGTCCTGAACAGTATTTGCTGTCTCTTTTCTTTTGAAGAAAGGTCCTAGAAACAATTGATATTAGACATTGTTTAACATCAACATTCCATTAGTTTGACCACCTAGAGACTTGTAAGTTATTTTTAAAGACATTTTACTTTTATTAATTTACTCAATTTAAATTGAACCTTTTTAAATCACGTGAATAAAAGTATTTGGATCCATTTTTAAATTTTAATTTTAGGAGCGCTCAGTTTTGATACAGACAAAACATGACATTAGACAGCACAACATCCACATAACACAAAATCAAAGGCCTTGTAACTTTATAGGTGAATCTCCATTGCAATGTAACAGATGTTTAAAAACTTTAGTTGAATAAAAAATAGAACTGATCAAAAAGAAAAAAAATCATTAACCTAGGTATGTAGGATCAAAATTATGAGCTCAAAAATACAGCATTAAAGAAAAACAAAACAAAACAAGAATCCTGGAAAATAAGTTAGTTTTGTGTAGCAGCCCAGAAGTTTAAAACAGACACCTTTTTTTTTTTTTTTTTTTTTTTTTTTTTTATCTTTAGGTTACTCCCCTTTCCCGCTGAGACTGCTGCAGTTCACATTCCAATGTGGGCTTCAGCAAGGCCAGGCAGGGGGGAGGGAGGATCACCCAGGACTTTTTAACCCTTTTTCTTTCTGGTTGAGAAATCAGGTTAGGTTTGAATGCAGAAAATCACAAAACATTATTTCTTACTACTTTTGAGAAATGGAGCTGCTGAGATCTCTGCCTAGGGGGATTGGACTCGGGGGAGGACTGCTTCAAGAACACGGGTGTTCCCTCCCTAGGTGGCCATGGAGCTGCATGGAAGGGATCAGGAGGGGGGCCTTTTTCTGTCTCTTGTGATAGTTTCTCTTGATCAAACAATCCTGCATTTAAAAACCGAGGGGCTTTATCTTCTACAGTTTTTAAAAACTTCCTAGCTGAGGAAACCTTTAAAGGTGTTCCATTAGCCTTTAATAAAGCCTTTAATAGACCTTCCATGTGAACTCTAGACACCTCAGAACCCATGGTTAATTTGCTGCGATCACTTTTTGCATACCAGTTTCAGTTCACTGGACCGCGTTCCGCTTGGTCTGGGTTGATTGATGGTGGCCTTTCACGCACCACTTTCACTTTAATATCTCTAATGTGGACCGCTTTTCGCTTAGTCCAGGGTGTAGCCGCCTTTCGCGTGCTACTTTCACTTTAATACTTTTAAGGTGGACTGCCTTTCACTAATCCACTCCGAGCCGCGTTTCGCTTGGCTCTGTATCCGGACTGCCTTTCGCTAGTCCTTACTTTCACTTTAATCGGACCGCATTCCGCGTGTCCCCAGACCACCCTCCGTGTGTCCTGACTTTAATTGGACCGCATTCCGCGTGTCCCCAGACCACCTTTCGTGTGTCCTGACTTTAATTGGACTGCATTCCGCGTGTCCTGATAGTCGCTTTACCGTGAAGTCAAGGCTGCCTTTATCACTCCTTTTTTATTATTTATAACATTAATCTCTAAAACTTACCTAGGTAGTTGCTGCTGGTTTGTTGTTTCCCGGGTTGGGTTTCGGCACCACTTATCGCATTCCCTGCCCGCAGAGAAACACGACACCTGGTTGAAGTTTCAATGCTTTATTGCGCGCTGTCTTTCTGCTTCTATTGTTTCTTTTTCTTACCCTATTTTCTACTTATCCTATTTCCTCCTCCAGCAGGGAAGTTACAGACCTTATATAGGTAAAACCACCAATCAAAGGAGAGCACACGAGGGAAAAGCGTGGACAGATACAGAGAGCCAAGCAGGGCATACCGAGATCATGCGTTGTGCATGAGACCAGAGAACCAGTCATACAGACTTCCTTAAAATGATGTCAGATGTTTGTGCAAAAGTTAACTGCTCTGGCTCACTGCCAGGCGCCATCTTAGCCACACCTAGGGCCAGGGGTCCCGGGTACCCCGACAAACCAACTATTTATTTTGTTAATTTTTCCGTTTGTTTCTTTTGTTTCGATTTCGTTGATTTCGGCTCTGATTTTAACTATTTCCTGTCTTCTACTACTTTTGGTATTGGTCTGCTCTTCTTTTTCTAGTGCTTTGAGCTGTACTGTTAAGTCATTTATTTGTTGATTTCTACTTCTTTTTTTGAATGCACCCCATGAAATAAATCTTCCTCTAAGTACTGCTTTCATAGTGTCCCAGAGATTTTGATATGATGTGTTTTTGTTCTCGTTTACTTCTAAGAATTTTTTTATTTCCCTCCTGATGTCTTCTGTT